>NW_009605450.1:74847-121675 GCF_000690535.1 Cariama cristata | reverse complement strand
GAAGCGCTCCCAAAGAGAAGGCAGGGGTGGTCAAAAGAAGGCATCAGCACAGATCTACACTGTACAACCATGTTCTGGAGCTCCTTCAGGGCTGAAACAACATTTTATTTTTACACTGGCTTTTCTAAGATTTGCATTGCAACACATGGTTGATTACGGAGAGTTTATAGGATCTACCGCTCCTCTTTTGATCTAGGGCTGAAACAACATTTTATTTTTACACTGGCTTTTCTAAGATTTGCATTGCAACACATGGTTGATTTAAGGAGAGTTTATAGGCTCTACCGCTCCTTTTTTGATCTTTTGACTTTCAGGCATTCGGTTAGAAATTCTGGCAGCCAAAGCAAGGCCCGTGACAACTTCACCCTGATTTGTGTGTCTGCAAACCCTCCGTATCATCTCTGCTTCTTTTCCTTCAGTTTTTTTCTTCGTTTTCCCTAAAGCACTATAATGAAAGCAGACAACTAAATCTTGTGTAAAGCACAAAGTAATCTGGAGGTATAACAGGCGCTTGGGCATTTAGAACCACCTTGTCACGACTTAGCCACCAGTGAAAATAAATATAATTTGTGCGTTTAATCAACGTTTCAAAAACCCAGCGACTCTCCCTTCCAACTCCCATACAGGTCAGTCAAAAATGAAACTATGTCTGCTGTAGCATACAAACTCCATGTGTAAAAAGGCCGATGAGGTTTGTTTTCTCTGGGTTTTTTTATTAAAGGAGTCAGTGCATACACCTTAACATGCGGTTTGTTACACCAGTTTATCTACGCTGCCACGGCAAAAGGGCAGAGCAGCGTGGGCAGAGACAGAACACAACTTCCAGTTGCAAAAGGGTGAAGTGACTGTGCCTCAAAAAAACAACCTGCAGGACAGACGTAATTTACTTTCGATGTAATTTACTCTTCCCTTGTTCTTTGTAAAAGTGACACTAGATGGCAAAAATATTAGCATAATGAGTTTTTCCAAACAACTGAAAAAGTACAAGTAAGTTTCTCTCATTTCTTCCCGTGCAGACGTGAGTGTGGCACATCCACACCGTTAACAAACCAGCCGACCACGGCTAGAATCAATTACACATTTCTCTCATTCATCCCATTCATGCATTCATAGCCATAATCGGCCCATCTAGTGAACCGCATAATGAAGCTGTACCCTGTCAATCACAGCAGGAACCGTATGAATTTTAAGAGGGAAGCTACCGCACTGCGTGTGCCATTGAATTAAAAAAAACCCAACCAACACCTTACAAAAACTCAGAGCATTTAGGGCTCCATTTGTAATTCTTATCAGTTGATTTACACAATAAACACCCACCGTATTGGTGCTGAAAAGGGATAGCTGAGGTTCAATTGATGGGAAATGGAATTACCTCCAGATATTCATACGTACTGAATATCCCTGTTCTTAAGGAATGCATGTGGCCTAATGCTTTGGTACACAAATTTGCTCTGCTTGTTCATTTTCTATTTCTAGTTACATGCACTTGCACATAAAATGTGCATTTTCAGTGTGTAACAAACAACTGTTAAATTAAGTTCAGTTTAAATGAATCCCCCAGGACCAGAGTCTAATTTAAGTTATTTACTAGTACGTATCTCCAAAACTAGATTAAACAGAGTTGAAAATTTTAAATGCAAAGCACCATCTTTTATAGATCGCGCGATGCTATGTGTGACTACGTATGACACAGCTGCTCAATTCGGAAGTATTTATTTGCTTTATATAGATATATATTGCATTTACCAGCAGTTAAAGATACAGTCTCAGTTTTCTAGGCTTGATGAAATAATCACTGCTCAATCTGAAGTTTGAACCTTTTAAAGCTGCCTTCAGTGATTAATTAGCTGTTTTGAGTGAACCAAGAAAACGTTTCATTAGCCACAAAAAAGCTATGATATCTAGAAGTCATTCGTTTAAAATATTTAAGCTGTTTTTCACCTAAGTGGCATTGTCTGCCCAAGAAAAGGTAAAGAATATGTTTATTGTAAATTATTATCCAGCATCCCTCTTTGTGGGTTAGGTGTGTATTTTAAGTACGAGACAGCAGAGGCAGTCGGAAAACAATATTCCCAAAGGGAGAGGCGAAGGATTTGCCGAGCCCGAGAGATCCTTCGGGGAGCCACAGAAGTCCGCGCTCAATAGCCAGCATTTAGCAAAGAGCGCTCACTCGGCATCTGTGGGAAGCTAAAAAACACAGAGAGCTTGTTCGCAATGGTTATACCACTGCCTCAACAGCCGGCCAGAGAATTAAGTCACACAAGTCAAAACCCAAGCCTTTTTGGCACTCGTGCTCGTCATAAAATACAAGGCCCAAGTATGCCCATGTAATCCCAGAGCAGTTCCCCTCCCATCAGTGAGCTTACAGCATCGCTCTGCCATCAGGGCCTCGCCATTAACGTCAGAAACAAAAGCGGGCTCTGTTCATGCAGAAGCAGCAAGTGGTGCAATTAAGAGACGCTATACTATATCCCAAAGTAATAGGTTTTACAAAGCAATTTAGTGCTACGATGACAGATGTCAAAGCAGCGACTAGACAGACGGCCCCACAACTCCGATGGAAATAATTGCCTACATGTAAAGCTAAAAGGCAACGGCACCATTTAGGATATTCACAACATGATGCAATACGAATGAACGTGAAATGAACACGATGTGACTTAACATGAAATCATGACATCCGTGACTTGCTACTTCTGTCTTCCCTTTTAATCTGGACTTGAAGAACTTGCAGCAGAAATGCTCAAATGCTATCCCTGTTGCCCTCTACAAAACCATCCACCCAAACAAAGACCTTAATATACCTAGGAAATCGGAACAGACGAAATGAAATTATATTGCCCCAAGCAGATTTTGTCCTCATCACATATAGCAAACCTCATTTTGCTGTAGCAGCAGAGCTCGGCCAAGCACTGCCCTCATCGAGTGGCTCGGGAAAAACACACCAAGTGACCCCCTTGACCCAAGTACGGCTCTCCACCTTTCTCTGACTATTATTCTTTGCAAGTGGACAAGGCTATAGACAAAGACGCCTTAATCTGTCTTTTGGTTTATGTTTGCTACATGCAAGAAAGCATGAGCCACAAAGATTCTCTCTTTACTTGTCTCTTTATTGAACAGCAAGAGATGTTTGGGAGTGAGCTTGGTTTTAATTCATCTAACAATTCAGTCAGAATGCTTTTCAGCACTCAAAAATAAACTTGTTTGCCCTTAAATTGAGAGGGTTTATTCTTAAGACACTAAGAGAGACTTTCAGTCTGCCATTCCACAAAAGTTTCAAACCAAAATACAGAGCTTGGTGAAGGATATACCACTAGCCATGTGAATTCAAGGTATATTTAACCACACTTGATTCAAAAGAGAAGCTTGCAAATATTACCCTAAAAACCACACAACACAAGTCATAAAAATACGCAAATGGAGCTTAAGTGAACTTCAGTTCTAGTTTTGTAAGTGGAAATGAGCTAACGCTCTCAGCTCCTTAAAGCACAGAGCCCTTCCCACCCTTGGGCTGTTCCAGTGTCCTACCCAGCTCCGTTAAAGCTGACGGTTACCTCTGCTCCTGTAGTCTACAGCTAAGGCGTAAATACGCCCTTTGGGGGGGACACCGAAGCAGGCCCAAAACACCCCACTCAGCTTTACTATAAAACACAGTAACAGACTAATTTCATCCAGAAAAGATTAACACTCAGAACTGAAACTCTTCCACTTTCCTCTGAATGCCAAACAGTGCTACAGACTGCTCTAACAATAATTTAACAAGCTACAGCAAAAGCCCTTTATTTCCTATTTTAAGGATTTTTCCTATGCAAATTCTGTTTTGATAACATTACTAACGTTTCTTATTAAAGCACCTTTTATTATTCAGTTGAGATCATTGCAGGGATGCTGAAACAAAGGCAGGCATCCCAAGAGAACTACAGTAAAAGGACTAACCAAAAAACCCACGCGACCCAACATGCAACGTTTGCCGTGGCCATGGGAAATCTCAAACTGGGGCTTGAATATAAGCAGGTCCCCAGACTGTTTGCAGGGCAAGAGTCAGAGCCAGGGCTCATTGTGCCAATGCTTCAAGGCTTTCTTTCCCTTCATGAAATTATTGAATCACTCAGATTATTTGTCCTTCACGTGGGATTTAAAGATATCAGCATAAAAATTTACAACACCCTGATCTTCATTTGAAAGGACCAGTGATTATAGCAAGAAGTTTTCAGAAGACCAAACTAAACAACCCTTAATCACACATTAGCAGCAGAATAACCTCAGGTGAAATGAGAGGAAACTGCCAGCACTGCTTTCATCTGCCTAGTGAAGGAATAGAAATTTTTTAATCAGATCACTTCAGGGAAAAAGTTTTTTAAAAATCAGACTGAAAGAATTGTTTCCTTAATAGGAAGTTTTATGGGCTTCTTAAAGAGGCAATAAAGTATGACTTAATGTTTCAAAGAAAATTTTATTATATTCATAGCTTCACTGTGGTGCATCTGTTCCTTGATGGCGGCATGTTACAAAAAGTTACCACACTTTTTTTTCATTTACTTTTTCTACACGTTTTCTTGAGAATAAACAAACTTCTTCCACCTCCAAAAACTGGAGCATATCATCTTCATGTGACACTTCTCTAATCTACGTAACCTTCACAGGAGAAAATACAGGCTTTGCTAAGAATTTTGTGTGTTGTCTTTAAGAGAAAAAGGTGATAAAATTACAAGTTCTCACGCATCTCCTAAAGAAAGCAGCAGTAGCCAAATCAGCCTTTGAGCTTAAACACTTAAAACTTAGGAAGTCACGCTAGGAAAGTTTAGTATTTCCCTTACCACAACCACACTGTTCTTGGAATACGGACGGGAGAGCCTTGTGCAGCCTGTTGGTACCATTTGTCACCTCTCAAAGCAGAGTGGATGCAGAAGGAGAAGAAAGTTAGAAACGACAAGACCGAAACTATTAAGTATTTTTTAAAATACATGTTCCTCATTGAAAAAGACAGAGCTGAGGATACAGGTGAACCATGCTCCAGGACTGCGTTTCATACAGGGGATGCTGCATTTTCCTCCTAAGCAATAAACGTAGTGTTTATAACTCTGAACCTGCAAACTGCTTTCAAGCGTGGGAGCAGTGCCCCTGAACTCAGGGAGACCACCGCTTAAAGATAGCAAGGATCCACACACCGGCAAAGGAAACGACAGCACACCTTCTCCAAGGTGAAGGAATGCACCTTTATCACTTCATCTTTTAGAATGCATCACTGAAGAAATCTCAATTTTACTACTTCTTTATTTTAAGAAAAATATGGATAGTCTCCCCGATTTACTTCGCCTTAAGTATTCCTCTTCTATACTTTTAGCAAGTTGCATTTCACAGACTTTTGTCTGCAGTCAGTTCCTTTAGAGACCATTTCCCCTGCTATGCCTATGAGCCCATCACAAAACAACGAAAAGAGGAAAAAAGTTAATTTACTATCGCCACCGCTCTCCTAAATGCACTCAAACACAGTCAATGGAAAATAGGGACATGTGCAGTCCCCTGCAAAGTTCAACTCATTTTTAAAAGCTGATTAGATTTCAAGTTGGCAGTGCCACTTTAATTGCTTCATGTAAGTGCGATAAGCAAAATAACCGGACAGCTCTTTGAACCGTAACATGAGACTTCATGCTTAGAAGAGGAATCTCACTTTTGATCACCAATTTTATTTTAATTTTAAGTGGCTGAAAATACGCTAAAGCACCCTCCTGATATCAACATATTCCAGATACCAACTTGTGGAAACGTAGTGCATGCCGAGCATCCGTGACAAATTCCTTTGACCATTTCCTCCCAGTCTCTTCCCCAGAGACACTCTCTAGTTTGAAAGATAGTTTCATCAGCTGGCAACGAGACAAACATTAGCACTTGGAATTCACCACTCTGCAACTCATCTTAAACATAAGCCCAGCCGACGATGGGGACGTAAGTCTGAACCTAAGGAGGGGGGAGGGAAAAATAGAAAGACATGCAACTATAGAGACCATACTGTGGCACAGATGCAGACTAAAGAAAAAAATAGCACATTTAGAGAAGAACTTCAGTGCCTCAACCTTGACACCTGCATGTTTTATTAATAAACACCTATTACTTCTCCAAATACTTCAATCAAAATGAGTATACATGCTAACTTACATCATTAATAAAGCCAGCAACTGTTTTAGCAGAACTAAGTAAACGTACGGCTTGAATCAAGATTGAGAGCAGATCCTTTGCCCAGGTGAGCAAGGGTACGGCTGAGGCACGGTCGCCCTAACAGTGCTCCATCCTGCGCGTGCTCAGCCAACCGGAGCCTTTGCCCAACGCAAACCGCACATAGCCCTTGACTTTCCAGCTACGTCTTGCTCAGTCTTGAGACTCCTTAAATTTGAGCCCAAGCTTACAATTTGTGCTTCAGTCCGTACCTCCGCAGATGGGGCGGCAAGACGTGTCTCACAGCAGAGGTGAAGGGAACAAGAAACGGTTGCTCTGGCTGATACGGCTGCATCTGAAGATGGTGCACTCTCCTTAACACTGGCCCCGCTTTTATCAGCTTTCTTTCAGAAAGCTTTGCAGAAATGAGCTTTGACAGATATCACAGAAACATCGCATTGAAATCTTCTGATCTCTACTCCCTTCCAGGTCTGAGAGATACATGCACCAGAAGAGAGGGATGGCAACATGTAAACAAAGCACTGATGAGAAAACACCACCCCTCTTTACTCCATTTACTGTCCGGATTGCGTTCATGTCACATCATCTAACCCAGCAGTATTTCACATCAACGCATACACATATACCCCCCCTCTCGGGGGCTGTGACCAGCTCGGCCAGGCTACTGGCCCGCTGTGGTACAGAACCTGCCTGCTTAGGTCGCAGCTCAGCTCACCAGCGACACGGGTAAGCACCGCCGAGGTGGGAAGGAGGCAAGAGTCTCCAGAAAATGTGCTCAGAGATCCTGGCAGATACAAAAGCTAGAAAAATTAAATGCATCCAATGAGGATATCCAACAAAAATTGCGGTGTGGTGTTTTGTACAATACGTAATGCTCTGTGGATCCAAGTGAAAAACAATCTCTGACAAACATCTTGAGCGTGTTTTGCATCAGCAGAAGTTGTAAACAATTGAATTTGCAGCAGGAGTAAATGTACCAAAATAAGAAGCAGGTAAACTATTTTTCTTTTTTTTTCTGTCAAGATAAAAAAAAAAAAAGAAGTGTTGCAAAGCAAACTGTTAGGAACTTGCAGAGGCTTACTGCACTGCTACTGTTCTCCATGTCTGTGTCACTGGGACGAGCCCTTGGAAAAAACACTGGTGTCACACCTTGTTCAGCTCAATCGAGAAAATGTACTTAACCTTCTGGAAAGTCATGTAATGACCTAAAAGAGCTGCTGAAGGACAGTCTTGAGCTTAGCCTTGCCATAGAAGAAACACAGATGTAAATACAGTCACCTTATGCTCCAAGTAACATCATAGCATCCCGCTAGCCTGTCGCAAGCATTTCACAATCATTGCAAGCGGGGAGTTTCAACCTCAAGTCTCTTAAACAGGCTATTGTGGTTTAGGAACTGGGAACCAGAAAGAGTGGGGCTAGAAACGGTAGCATTAGTTTGTAAACACGGTAATGCCTTTGGAAAAAAACCTAAGGGGCAACGGCAAAGCTTGCAAGAGTGACAAGTGTCAGAACAACATGCTGTTTCCAAACGTGAGGCTGCGCCTTGCTGAGGGAAACTGCTCAATTTCTGAGAAACCACATTGAGAAAAATATTTGTAAGTTTTATTCACTAATTATTGAAACAAAATGGCTATTTTGCTGCCCGCAGCACCCGCAAGCTCAGTGCATCATTTCTCCAGGAAAAGAGAAAGTGTCTGCAAACTCACATTACCCACTTTAACGCCAGCCTGAGGATTAGGTGGAATTTTTACAAGTCTGCATGCAAAGTTGTACTTCACAGCACCATCTCTCCCCTTGTGTGGGCTGTCGGAAAAACATACTGATATTTTCACAGTGAAAGCAATCACTTCAAGAATAACGTCAGTTCTTATTGTTTACAAAAAGCCAGAAATCAGAGCACATGAAAGAGCAAACAATTTGGCTGACCTTGCCAGCTGAGCAATATACAGTCAAGCAAGCAAAAACACGTTAACGAAGACAGCAGCAGAGAAAACAAAACATAGACATGTGCTTCCATGTGTTTTCATCAAACCGCTGCAAATTTTTTTTCAAAGCAAACCAAATGCTTGATACAATCATGGTAAACATCCCGACCTTATGTGCGGGAACATTTTCAATCTAGTTGCCATGTCTGAAAGCAATGCATTGGAAAAAGCTACATCCAATTTCCCCGGTAAAGGGCTGAACACACCTGGGCTTTGGTACTACTCAGAAGATCGCTCCGCAGCGACGGCTGTTGGTGCTCCGAGAAGTCCGTAGGTACCATCGGTGCGGCAGCAGAAGATGGAAGAGATGAACGATCAGGAAATCTGGGACAATGATTTCACTAAGCTCGTGAAGTTTTAGAAAAAGTCAAAGCTTTAGCATAAGCACCAAGGCATCTTTCCATTTTTAAGAAAACTCAAGAGGAAACTTTTCAGAAATAAGGAATTTAGCCCATGTTAGTGCTGACAGTATTAATGTTTTATAATTTAAATTTATAATACTTTGGTTTAGTAGAAACCTCATCTTCAGGAGAAGTTAGGATTTTTCTCATGTTTGCAGTAAAGTCTATTAATAATTACTAATCCAGAACCTTGTAACCTTTAGTTACAAGATTGTGGTTTCCTCTGTAGCTATCTTCAGCTACTGCCAAGATAACTTTTTCTAAAGCAATACCCTTGCTTTAAGGGGGGTGGGGTGGAAAAAGCAAAGGCAAGACAAAAGAAAGTACATCCAACAAAATCAACTGCTTCTCAACCAATAATGTTTTTGTTGGGAACTTCACCTCATTACAGAGTCCTCATCATCTAAATAATGTTCAGCAATAACAAAGAACCCTGTCATAAAGCTTTTGATTGATGCTTTGCAGCCAACACATTATGGTCAGGATTTATGGGAATGATTAGGAAAAGTAAAAGATAGGACTGACTCATTTAGCAGAGAAATTACAAATGCAAATTCAGAGGAATACAGTATCCTTTTCTTCACGGGGACAATTTTTTTAACTAGTTTCTGGAAAGGGGGACTGTACAATAAACTTCTAATTTCAATAGTAACATTAAGTAAGGAAGGAAAATTACAATAGGCCAGGTACCATGTCAGCCCTGATATACTACTACACTTCTTTATGAGCACATTACAATTCAGAGAGCTAATAATAAAAAGAAGTGATGCTGAGATGATGAATTGATGCTATGCAATTAGACCTATTAGAATTCACAAGAGTCGACAGGCAATAATCAAACCACTTTCATGCTGCCCATTGCAATTATCTTTGCACTTAAGAATCAACAAAGCACATAATGACTTGCTCTCGATTAAGGAATTCATGAGAAATGGAATTTTAATTAGTGTGTAGAAAATTTGGACCATTTATTACTTTACAGGACAACAGATTGTGAAAACTAGTTGAGTAGTTCGAAGTGTTCAACAGTGGTTCAGGTCCAAGAACAACACACCGATGCTTCCAAAAAGAAGTTCCTAATAACATCCCTTCAAATGGGACTGCTGAAGTAAGTGCACATTCACTTCTGCCAAATTCAGGGGACGGGACGACACAACACACAAAACCAACACTAACAAAAAACCAAAACCCACAAAACACCTAGTTGAGTAGTTCGAAGTGTTCAACAGTGGTTCAGGTCCAAGAACAACACACCGATGCTTCCAAAAAGAAGTTCCTAATAACATCCCTTCAAATGGGACTGCTGAAGTAAGTGCACATTCACTTCTGCCAAATTCAGGGGACGGGACGACACAACACACAAAACCAACACTAACAAAAAACCAAAACCCACAAAACACAAAAAACCCCATCCCTTCAAATGGGACTGCTGAAGTAAGCGCACATTCACTTCTGCCAAATTCGGGGGACGGGACGACACAACACACAAAAACAACAACAAAAAAACAAAACCCACAAAACACAAAAAAAACCCATAGCAACAAACCAAACAAAACTGTTGGAGCTTGAGACTGAAATGGAAACCATCACCGACGTTTTCAATTATCAGCTGGCGAACAAGTCAGGTAAAATTATATTTATTTGTGGTACGAACCACAGGTCTAATTTTACCTTCCCATCACAACACAAGTAGGACAAGATGACAATGAAAATGCATCATCAGTTAAAATAAACAGAATCTGAATAGTAACTTGAATACTGATTTAAGTTTTCTTTTAAAAGCCCTCAAACAGGAAGATAACATAGTTTAAAAGAAAATTACTTCTCATCATTTGCTGATCTTAGGACAAAACAGTTTCCTAATAATTTGAACACAAGCACCAGTTAAATTCTGGAAGTGGAGCTCTCATTGACAATGTGAAATAGATGTTGATGGGAAAGTTGAACAATTATGCTGAACTCAATTGCTATGAAATGTGCTTTTTTTAAAAAATGCAAACAAAAATTCCATACTTCAAGTGCGAATCCCAGCAGCAGAGACAAACATAATGTTATCTGCTCAAGAAAATAAATGGTAAGTCAGTATGATATTAAATACCACATCCATTTGTTACAAATATAGTATGTGTTTTTAGAATACTACTACTAGAGGTACAAAATAGTGAAATAACAGTAAATACCAGGGCATTTGGATTATTCACAATCAAATAATAAAAAATTTGGATTACTGTGTGATAGTTATCTGAAAAAGTGTGCCCCATGCTTTGACCCTTCTGAATTTCCTATTTTGCTATGGATAAGCAATTGGATATTTAGTGCTTAAAATCTGTCAGAACAATGGTGTTTTTTTCCCCCCATTGTCAGGGAACTATCACAACATTTCTGGTTCTTGGATCTGTGGGGGAGCCCCATCTTTCTAATAGCCCCATTAAAACAACATGCACAACCACCTGAATGGCTTCTTCTAAGTGATGACACTTCAAAAAAGGGAAAGAAAAAAAAAAAGCAAAGCGTAAGTCACACAGGGATTCACTCTCAAATTCACCTACGTGCTCTGTGTAGGGAGGGCTCCGGGAAACAGGAGGGAAAGCAGCAGGCACCGCTGCCCTGGGGCCATCCCTCCCACAAAGGGAACATTTACACAGGGCTGCAGAGCCACCATCTCCTCCCCACGCAGCGTTTTCAGGGAAAGGGCTCTCGTGGATATGTCTTTTCATCCCCAGCATCTCCAGCGCTGCCGGAATTGCCCCTCGGGAGCAGGGAGAGCTCGTCACAGGTTAAAGGAGCTCCACATGCCGCTGTCACTTGCCATCAGAGGAGGACTGCTGACCCGCTGGCTCAGACGCAAGGATACAGAAAGCTGGCACCAAACCCTGCCTGCCTCACTTCCCACCTTCTGGTCTTATGTCAAGCACAGCACGTTCAGACCAGCGCCGCTCAGCCAGGGTATTAAACGCGTCGCCGAGAAGTGCCCCTTTCTCCCTACCCAGCGCTCGTTCCTCCAGTTGCCAGACGAGGAGGTTGGGCCTAAGTGGCATAACCCGTTTACTTTGCCGCAGTTGTTAAACATGAGTGGTTTCTGTGAAAATAATGGAATTTGACTGGCCTAGGTATTGCAGCAAAGATGCTTTTGGAAAGGACTTAGGAGCAGTGAATCCCCTTGGAGTCCCAGGGTGGACGCAGGGTGAATAGTTCAGACATACCAGAAATTTTTGTTCAGAAGGCAAGCAACAGTTTCATCCCTTGAAAAACATAACACAATTAATTCAAAATATGCTTACAAGATAAAGAACACTGTTACTCCAAAAAGGGCTCCTAGATTAACATCAAAATCTGTTAAACAATGTCATAAAAAGCACCGCGCTGTTGAGGATTGTTACAAGTGAACCTGAACTAAGTGATTCTCTGTGCCGCAGAATTTACAAGATCATGGCTCAGTACCTCATTAAAATCAGGGTTCCGTTAATTAAAGACTTCTTTCAAGTGATAGATGACTAGTGTGGATATAAGCTGTGCATACTGTTGAAAATTCATATTAGGAATAGATTACGCACATAAAGTATACAGCCCTGGGTGGAAATAAATCTGTGGGATTGCTCCTCTGGAAGCAAAGTTTTGTTATACTGCAATACAAAAAGAGGGGACAGGTGAGAAGGTTCTGTAAAATTCAAAGAGGCTCATTAGCACCCAGCTTCATCTGAAAGTCTCTGAACTAACAATATCCTTTTCACAGGTTTCCAGTCTTGCTAAAAGCCACTGAAAGGTTTACGAGGAGATTCGATAGCCTTAGGAGTGAACTTTTCGGCACCCAAACCCTTTCATCTGCCAATCTAGAAATGACATTTTTCATTAAAAGGCACAATGACAAAGAAAAACGATAGATAGAAGTGCGCTTGATATACTTATGAAGACACAGAGTGCAATTTATTTTATCCAGAAAATTTCTCACCTAAAAACTCCTTGATTTCTAGGAAAACATAACACTACATTTTAATGTTGAAAAGGACTTTTCTCCTTCAGAGAATGAGCCCAACACCCCTTAAAAAGTGCACAAAAAGCCTTAGGATTTTGAGAGATCCATCAGAGATGACACAGAAAACCCACTGACTGCAAGGAAGTCAACGAGGCACCTCTAAGGTCACATAAAGGGATGCACCAGCTGTGCTACATGATGAGAAAATAGGTAGCAAACTTATTTAACCAATAAGTAATAAAATTGCCAAATATAACTTCTCTTTAAAGAAGGCTTTTTTTTTTTTTCCATTTTGGTAACTTCTTAAGGAAGAGAGTGTTTGAGAAGAGCATTCAGTGCTATTTGGATATTCAAGTCTAGTCTTTATACAGCTGATCCTTTCAAATGCTTTATTTGATTCTTTAATGGTTTCCAAGGTTTCAGCAAATTCAAATTCCTTCCTTATTTCCATGACTAAAAGGTAAGTTCAGAACCCAAAGATCTGGATTACTTATAAATTAAACGTGTGTAGAGCCTAGGTTGTGTGGCAACAAAACAGAGAAATTATGGAGGTCAGGTCACACCTTTTTTCTCTCCCTCACATCAAAAAGAGTAAAGTACAAACCGTGAATCATATTGATAGTCACTAATAGCTCTGAACCAAGAGAAACCTATCTACGGAGATATCGGATCCATCAGCACCTTCTGCAAACACTACGAGCTGAATGTTTGGATAAAGTTTCCAGAATTAGCTACAACTGAGAAGACTCAAAACCATGGATCTTGCTCCCAGTCTTGACCCAGTAAGCACAAAAGGTAGAAAGTGGTACAGACCTACATTTGGCCCGGGCTCAATTATAAGCATAATCTTATTTCTGTGCAGTGTTTCTGTCGCTTCAGTGGGAAAAAGCTAGCAGGCAAAACTACAACTGCAGCACATCCTTAGCATTTACTTGCTTCTGACCCCTGAAAGTGTCAGCCCTGGCCTATGGAGTAACTAACACAGCCGTCACAATAATTAGCATAGCAAAAAGATAACAAACAAACTGATGAAACTGAGTTATGTGAATTTTCTGCCTGTAACGGAGGGAGCTGTTCCCAGATGGGACTTTATCATCTTGATGAGAAGCTGTTCCCCCCCTGCTTCCCCCCAAAGGAAAGCATCCTTGCTCTGGGGAGCCAATTCCCTGCCATGGCTCAGGGCTGTGCAGAAAGACACTCTCGGCAATTAGGCACAGCTATACGAGCCTTTTCAAAGGGACGATGCTTTCAACAAAGCAGAGAGGCAATTGGGCCTTGTTGACCAGAAACCAGGACAGTAAAACCCTGGAGAGTTTGTACTGATTGGCTTTTTATTTTTGCATTTTATTGCAAGGCAACTAGATGAATGAAATGCAGCCAGACATGTTTTGACCGCACAACAAATTCATTTAAACCCAAAACTTCTACCGTGGGTTCATATCTCTTCTGTATAACGGCATCTCTCCCTTTTTCACTCTGCCCCTACCCTTCTTCACAAACGTGCTTATGTATGATAATATTTTTTCTGAAATACAGAATTAAATCAAGCCATATTTTAATAAAAATAAATGGAGCAGAAGATAAATAAATCAATATTGAGTAGCATTTGTCACAACTTTCCCAGAAATAAAACAATTAGCACATTAGCAGTGAATGTAATAATAAAATTAGCCAATTAGGATCTTTAAGTGATTACCCACATTGAATCAAAAGATTAGCTGAAAAAATGTGGATAAGCCCTGCTGAGATAGAGAAGAGACAGTCTGCACTGTCCTATTCTGTGTCAGATGCAGTGTGTTTATGCAACACAGTAGATTTATTGCCATGCACACAGCCTAATCTGATCTGTCACTTTTGCTGCACCAGTGTTTGAAGAAGATACCTTAAAAGCAAATGAGATTATAGTCCTGCGCATGTTAATTGTTACTGTAATTCTATTTGCAGCATCTTTTGACACCAAAATTTACTACAGAGTTATAATCAGTTTAAGAATGCTACCAACTCCAAAAAAAAAAACATCTAAAAGGTTTAAATATTAATAGCACTTCAATGCTTCTCTCCCAGATGGCAACGCAGCTGACTGCCGTTCCCTTCTATAATACAGCGCTGTTTATCCTCTGAATGTCCCCAATATAAAACCGTTTTAATCTTTTGTTGCTGTTGTAAAACTTGATCTACTGTGGGACAACATAATTAAGTGTCAACTTTTGGATATACGGTACAAAAAGTAGATGGAATAATCCAGTCTGTACGTCACCAATAATTCAGTTTACAGCTCAGTGATAATGGGATTCCAGATTATTAGCCAAAAGGCGCAGTATTTTACCCCTCGCAGCATCGGACTATGGTGTACTTCTGTTGCACTTGGTGCCTTTTCGGTGCGTTTTCCTGCTGCTCCCTTCCGTCAGCCCGCTAAAAGCTTGACGACACTCACGCTGTATGACTGCACTACATAGCCAACTGGAAAGGAACAGCACTGCGATTACAAGTGTCTGATGATCTGTTAGCTCTTGTAAAAGTATTGGAGTGGTTATGAAATCTAATGTAGGGTAAGGTGATTAGCAGAGGAATGGGATTTTGTATCAGTATCTTAAGATAGATGAATGAAGGAGAACAAGCAATTAAAGCAGTTGCTCCTCTCTGGGGTTTGAACACCCGTACAAATATGGATATCTACCTACATCTCTCTGCAAACATGCACACAGAGGACTGAGTGCCATCAACAAGCCGTTATTTGCTGTCTGTCCTTGCTATCCCTACAATAAAGGGGGGGAAATAACGACATACTGCATTAGGAAATATTTGAGAACACCTACTACGTGTCTATTACTAGATGGTTATAAATGTATGTAACTATAACAAAGCTACATGAAAGTGATAATACAAGGGGAATGGGAGATTAAGGAGAAGCAGAAAAACTGAAACCAAACATCAGCACAGAATAACATACTTGTTGAATTATTTGTTGGCTTGAACCAAGCCATCATATGCTTTAAGTAAATAATTCAGAAACTAGGCAGCACGCTGAAAAAGCGCATGGCCATCAGAATAGTCATCACCTATCTGAGCGAGTCAGAAATGACTGTAAGAAGAAAGAAGAAACTCACACTTCTGCAGCCACAGTTAACCTGTGGGCCCTGATCCCTCAAAGCTGATTACAGGCAGGCAAGGTTTGTGCCACTGGGTCCCGTGCCGGTGCACTTGGTAACACCAGCTGAGCAAACGACACAGCCTTTGATGCGCCAAAAGGCATCGAATATAAACCAAGATCCACGCCCTCTCTCAAATGCGGGATGCTATTACAGACAGACAGGTCTCTGACAAATACAGCAGCTGCCGCGCCGGCCGGCTCCTCTGAACGACTCGCCCAAACCGCCCTGCTTCCATCGCTACAGCTCTGTCACAATCATCGGGTAGAGGGACCGCACAGGTACGGTGGCTTTTTTCTTCCTTTTAGCTGCAAAGATGAACCTCTGGCTCCTGAGGGCTGAATAGCCTCACGTGAAGTTACACAGCGAGATTGCATCCATGAGGCACTGCCACGTAAATAAGTCGCACGAAGGACAGAAGGGTTTGCTTCACCGGCATATAACCTCTATCTACAGCAGTTAACCTCATGTGTTCACTTTATTACCCACAATATGCATCTGTCAAAAGATGCTGCAGTGTGTTATTTAAACACAAACCGTTATGAATATTTTTATACAGCTGCTATTCCCCCCAGTGCATATTATTTCCATTTTAGCTCAGTAGTTTTCTCAATGAAGACTCCTTGGCATAGGTCCACGTGGGAACATCAACTGATAAGACTTTAAATCAACCTCCTTGTTAGTGGAAGCACACAGTAACTATTATCCAGTGACTTGATATTCCTGCTAAAGAGCAGGAGGTCAATTCTCTTTGCTGAGTTAATACCTCCAACAGAATAATTCCCTGGCCGGTACGTCAAGAGAAAATCATCTCACTGCATGGCACGGCCCGGGTCACCGGCACTCGGCAGCGAACCCGGGCACGAACAACTCTGGTGGCGACCACCGTGTTTGGATCTGGGCTTGATGTTCCACCGTGTTTCACCACCTCTTTACCCACATTAGCCCAAAAAGCTGTCGTGAAGAAAATAAAACTAATTATGCTAGGGTGGTGCATCAAGGTATCAGGCATGATAGTGTTTTTCTTTGATGCTTTGAAGCCAGCAGGGTTATGCATTTTAAGTCATTGTTTCTTTGGATAGATCTAGTATTCAAAAAAGAAATCCAATTAGTTTAAACAGCATCTGTATACCAAAACAACCAAAGGGAAAAATCCTTTACTTTTTTCTTTTGCTTAGGTGTAAGAAAAGAATAAAATTCGATGCTGCGAGCAACACAGAAAACAGTCAGTTCCACAGATTTCATCCACATATTGAAATAGATGCCCAACTGTAAATACACAAGGATATCCAGCAGAATACGTAACCACGTCTTTTCATTTAAATTCTACCAGAGTCAGATGCTCATACAAGTCCCTGCCAGTGACGTTGTTCAGTATTGAACTGGATTTTAAACTTAACACTCAATTTAATTTTGACATCTGTTTCATACAATTTAAAATATATAATAAACCACATCCCATACATCTGTGGCCTACGTATTAATAAAAGCAAGTTTCTTGAAAGAAGTATTTTTGTACTAGCTTTTGAGCAGCTCAACAGTAGCAAAATAAATAATTCAAACCCATCTAGTAATTTAATATTCACCCTTGAACCACTGTGGGTTTGAATAGATAATAAGCCTTACATTAAAAAAGTGTTACACTAAACATAAATCAGAGGCTTGACGTGATTAACAACACTCGACCAGTTGCCCTGATAGAAGGCCAACTGCCATTATCAAACCCAGTGATGAAGGATCGTTTTCCTCCTCTCGGGCACTAGCTAGTATTATAGCATTCCCACCGCTTACCAAGAATCAGACTCTCAGTTTTCATCTGAATGAACAGAGACCAACGCGATATCCACTATCTGACTTATTAGACTACATATACTGAGAATGTTTATAAAAAGTCCTTTATAACTCCTGTGCAGCTACGCTCACTTCAAAACAGTATTGTAAAATACTATTATTATGAATAATTACATGGCAATTTCACCATGAGAAACGGTGCTATACAGTTAGAAGAATGGGGTTTAAAAGAGAAAACATTTTGAGCACATGGAAAAGAATGCCATCCTAGAGATGATGACATGGTTACAGAGTTGACAGATGCTTAATTATAGGGTTCAGATATAAGGGACTGACCATGTAACACATGAAAGGTTGTCAGTATGGTAAACACATAAAGCATTTGAAAACACCATCATATAAAATGTTGACATGCCCAAAAGGCAGGGAAGATTTGCAGTCGTGAACTTCAGTGCTTGCAAAAGGTCTGAGGCGTTTTGCTGAATCACAGAACGAGTGACCAGTGGCAGAAAGTGTTTTGCTTTATTATCACGCCCACGTCCCAGCTGGGATCACTTGAAGGACCTGAGTTTCAGCTCAGTTCTGTACCAATTACTCCTTGGCTTTCTGGCCGCATTTTTGCCAGATGTTATTGGCTTTGAGGGCTCTCTGCACGAGTTCACATGTTCACACGTTGTGAACATGTGCCACGTGGAAACCAAGCTGGATTTGTCCCTCTACGACTTCAGTTAGTCATTTGCAAAAACATCTGGTATTGTGGAAGAACTAAACATCTGTTGACTTCCAGTAGAATGAGGTATTTATGCTATCATGTCTTTGAAGATACCGTTTCCCCCCACCCCTGCCATCATTTGGTCATCCCTTTGGAAGAACCTGACTAGTATTTTGGGAAAATAAATAATATTTCCTACTACAAAAATAAGCTAAACAAGACAGTCCTTCAGTGCAAGATTTTAGAGCGGTAGCTATTGACCGGTTTTTAATATTAAAGTGAACCACTGTGCACCAGCAGCACCGATTTCAGCAGAACTGTTAGAAACATCCCCATGCCCCATCCAGCCACATCCATAGACTCCAAAACTTTTCAAGCCATTACCAGAGAATACACCCGCCTGCTGTCAGGAGCAGACTTTTTATTTTCATTTCAAAACTCAAAGCACTGCAATGAAAGGCAAATTTAGAGGACCAGCTGCCTTAGTGCAAATGCAGAGCTTGTTGTTCTGTCCACATTGGAGGAAGTTTTGTGTATATTTCCAGCACAGATGGATTAAAACTAAGACAATTTATGTTGTGAATAAGTGGAACAAACAATGACTATAGCAAGCCCCTGACAGCGCTGCCATGAATTAGATGCAAGGCTCTCCGGATGGCTCACAATCACAGATTATTCGTGTCTTGCACTATGCCTCTGCTCAGAACAGAGCCCTGCTCAACGCCAAAATTACTGGGAAGCTTTAGACAACAGATGTTAAGATCCCCAAAACCCTGTCACTGGAGCTAGAGGGATGATGGTGATCTTTGATTATAATGCTGTTTTACTCTGAAAGATCCCAACATGCAGGGAAGAGAGTTGTTCTGTACTTCAAAATGGCAAGTTTTTTTGAAATAGTTAGCCAGTTACTCTTTATCCTGAAGGACAGAGTAAAACCAAAATCCCAAGAAGAGTTTACAAATACAACAAAACAATGCAGTCATATAGAGAAAAATGTCAAGAATCACTAAAGCCAAAGAGATCCACTTCAATTCAGACATCATGTAAAAAAAACAGTGCCTTTGCAAGTTCAATGCCTGATGGCATTCCGGCAGCACTGTAGATTTAGCGGAAATTCCAGTAAGTCTCAACACAACTAAAAACCAAGTAACATCGCTGTATTTATGAGCTCTGCATCTGAGTCCTGACCTCATCCTAAGCTTCTCTTGCAAACTCCATGCTACATGACAGCAGGCTGGTAAACATCATGTTATGAACAATCTAGGTCCAAAATTAGGATTTAACGGTCAAAGAAAGTGTCAAACCAAATTTATACTCAATGTAAATTGCTATACTATCATATTTTGCAATTATTTGATTTTAAGTTTTTGTTTTTAAATGGAATACTGAAGCATTGCACGGGACTGTTGCCTGCAAATATGTCTTACTTGCAGATGTCATGAATTGATGTATATTATCAGCAAAAAGTATCATTTGCAGGCATAAAGTCAACACAATAGATAAAAATCTTTTCAACAGAAGAGAATGTGAATGACAATTACAATGCTTAAGGCGAACTATGGTTAATGTTTTTGAATACCTAATGACATGTTTATTCTCCTCTCTTTCTCACCAGTTAGAATCTCCATAGTTGTTTTTTTTTTGAAAGCCAGCCTTAAATATTTTGAATAAAGAAGGATTTTATTTCAAGAACAAGGAGCCAAAAAAGCCAATCTTGCTATAAGCTGGGGGAGGCATCCGTGTGTGTATGTGTAAATCGTGGTTTTTGTTTAAACCATCAAAGTGAAGCATGCCGGGACTGGAATGTTAAACTATTTTCAATACTGATCTGTCAATCTGTACAAAGACTGTCTATTTTTTATTAAGCTGTGTTTCTCTAACAAGAAGAATAGTATATTTACCTATCTCAATTTGCTTAGTGCAAAGTAGCAAGGTAATCTACAGACAACGTATCCTGCAAAAATTTGCAGAGAGTCTGATGACCACTGTAAGCTATAGTCCCTTAGATAGAAGTCATACTGTTCTGTGTTCTGCATTCAAGGAAAGACTGAAATACTTGGTTTCACACTAGCAAATACTTCAGTTGGCCTTTATATCACCTCTGGTTATGACAAACCACCCGATTCTATCATGTATTCATTATCTCTTATGTTACACAGCCAAATGCAAAGCAGAGAATTGAAATACTGAGTTCAATTGCTACATATCTTACAACAGAAACTTCATTTGCATTTATAGTAAATTCAGCTGCACTAATTTGATAACACGGAAACCAAAAAAAGTTAATTATGTCTCACAAATTTCAAAGCTTGCTCGAAATAAGTGCTTTTTAGTGAACAAAACTTGAGCATCTAACATACGTCCAAGTACAATAAGACACAAGAGGTTTTGCAAGTGTACGTATTGCACAGAACGGCACGCCTTCTTCCTCAACACAAACTGCATTTGGAGTTAAAATAAGCCAGATCCAGTCAGAACAGGGATTGTTGCAGAACACAATCCACAGAAGTTATCAACGTACAATTTCAAAAAGGAACCTCTCACTCTGGCAGACCCTACAGTAAATCATAATGAGAAATTTGCAGTTTCAGGGGTGAGGGAGGATTATAGTCTCAGCGCAGAATCAGAAACTGCAGAGCAGGGCAGGAGAAAGTCACACACCAGCAGACATCAGGAGGCAAGAGGAGTCAGCATTTAAAAGAAAAAAGTAAGTCACCAATGAAATAAACTGGAAGGCCTTGTCTCCCTATGATCTGTAGGTTTTTTTCTCCCCGATCTAGGTTTTGAGGAGTCCCAACAACTACTTGCCTGCAGTGACACCTGACGAAGGCCGAATACGAGGCCTGAAGGGTCCAGGGAAGTTTAGACTGCCGTTCGCACAGTTGGAAGGGAAATGAGGGAGCAGCAAGTTATGCTCTGCCAACCTACCCCAACGCCACCATGTTATTTCTTTAATTTGTTCTACCTGTCTGCTCAGATTATCTAATGCGAACCTCAGGCTGCAATTACGCTGCTGGCCAAGCCATTGGATAAATTACTTTTGACGGGATTAGGAAATTTGTGCTGTAATTGGGTGTTCCTCAGCGATCGACATGGGGCTTTGCCTGATGACCACGCTGAGCCGGAAAGGAGATTTCAGGCCTGGTGGGTTTTCCATGTCAAGAAAAGAATATTTCTGCAGCTCCTTGAAGCTAGAAGCAAGATTCCTTCCTCACACCCTTAACTAAGCTGTTTACAACATCTCCTAGAAAATAGACCTAGTACTGCCTACAAACGTTGGGAATCTTTGCTGAAGGCTTCAGTGGGGAAAAAAGTGGTAATTTTAAGAGTAAAGCTCATTTCAATTTAAGACTAGTTACCCACAGAAGGGAAATGTGGTACCCAGGACCTAAAAGTAGAAGGGAGAGCAAGACCCCAGCCATTGTAGGTTGTTGACATCCTGCCACTGCTTTTCCTACTAAGAAACTGAGTCCGTCTGTGAAATTCACATCACTATGTATTTTCCTAGCCATTTACTACACGAATTTCAGAGAAATAATGCTTCTCCAGGTTGTGGCTAAGCTCACGCTGGCCAGAGCAGAGTTTGGTCCAAGTTTTCCCTGTGGAGGAACAATAACAATACTGGAAGACTCAACTAGGAAGTTAGTGCTATATAAAAGGGTGCAGACCTATGCTACCCATCAGCATGCACACAGCAGACACACTTTTTCTTTCCAATTAATGTGGTATGGGAAGGAGGGGTGGGGAAGAAAAAAAAACACACCACCACACAACACAATTTCAAGTGCACAGAGCCTGCAAGTGGACCCTTAAATTTTTTGGATGATTTGTAGCTGATCTCCTGAAGGAACAGAAACTAGTGACAAAAACAAAGTCTCTCTAATCTGTCTTTGCTTGCAAATTCTTTCCTATAATCCCCCTTTGTTCGCTCCTGGTAGGCTGTTCACCAAATTTACATTTCAGAGTCTTCCCAAACATTCCTTTCGTGCTGCTACTGACACAACGTATAATCACCCTACCTGAGCCTACTACTTACAAACAAACAAAAGGATTGCCAGCTTTTTTGTGTGCCTTTGAAAAACCTAAGTGATTAAATATTGAGAACATTCAAGTATTTAACAAAACACTCAGCACACAAAGAAACCTGGAAATTTACTTTCCCAACAGGGAGCATCACCCATTTAAAGGGACTTGGATGGCAAAGAGCTACAGGTGGATTTTAGTATCTTAAATTACATTTACAGAGTAAAGAGGAAGCAGTAGGAGGTGATAAAACCTGATTAAAAAGTAAAGGGAATAACCAGATCTGCCGCCCTGAGCAGACATAGCAAGGTCAGTTTAAACAGAGAGGAGACCCAAAGGTGAACATAAAACTCAACCATTTATATTCTTGCATCAGTTCTGAAATTCCAAGTTTGTTATAGGGGAAAATCGTATAAGACAATACAACAAACTTGGATACGCATGGAGGACAAAAGGAAGCGAGCCATTTTGATATTAAAGCATTACCTCAAGTGATGGCAGCTATAAAGATTGCTATTAATTTCCATCACCTTATCTCACAAATTAAAGAGCTCAGATCACAGTAGTCCATAGAAGAGCTATAAATCAGTTAAGGAACAGACTTACTTTCATACTTATAAATACATAAAGAAATATTAACCCATCCAGTCAGATCTCAACTAAAAAGGGGCAAAGAATAGTCTTTACTGTCCTGGGCTCCTTACTGGGACAGGTCACTCAACAAATCTATCCCCCAAGCCCCCCAGGGGCTGTCTGGAAACACACAGACTAGAAAAGATTTCCCCAAAATACCAATACTCAGCAAACAACTTGTATCCTTTTGTCTCCCCTGTACTTCAGCTTCAGTCTTAAAAAAATGGAAGAGGGGAGAGAAAAAAAAACAAAACACCCAAACAAAAAACCAAACACCACCAACCAGACATTTCCCAGCATAGTAATGGTATTGCAGAGCTGCATTTGAAATTCTTCCTGAGATACCTTCAGGATTGAGGGGGCTGGAAGAGGTCACCTGGATAAACTGCGTATAACCATTTCAATCACAAAGCTGAGAGAAAGCGACAGATGAATTTCAAAACCTGACCCTTGCCGAAAAAGAGATTTTCTTCTCTCTCTGACTGCATTAATTTTCTAAATTCACTATTTGGGACTTTCACCCTCCTCTTGGGAGTCAGGTACCAGCTAGGGCCAGAAGGAAGACTCTTCCAGACACAAGGCCCAGCAAACTTTATGGACATAGTATAAGTTTCTTCACTTTTTGTGACCTACAAATCAACTACGCTGAGAGTGTCTTTTTCAGCATCTCAGTATCTCTGTACAAGAGCTATTAAAAACAAAAAGTTTCCGATTAAAAGAAAGTGTTTATAAAAGATAGAATTCTCTTCTAGAAATGACTTATTAATGGGAACTGTTAGTTTCAGGAAGGTAGAAAACCAGACTTTCAAGGAAAGCTGTTACTTTAAAAATATTGTTTTGAGGGAATTAACATCCCCTCGAGGTTTGCGTCTTTTTATTGGGGAGCAGAGGGAAAGGATCACTAGGGAGTAAACATTAGGTCTATTTGCCAGGATGAATATTTAGATTCAGTAAGAGCACCAAGGGCTGCTGGGGTTGTACCACAGCCCCACGTTAAACCTCTTAAGTCTTTATAACAACTGGCATTAACAGAAGCATTGATTAACAGGCTAATGAATACACTGGTACTCTCTGGTACCCTGGTTTTAATCATCAAAAGGTAATTCTTATCCCAATTCCCAAACCTGGGGATACATCTATGTTTGAATATTAGTGCTGGTGATCACAGCAATATCAAACAAAGTCAGACAGCACCATAAGCTTACACGAAAAAGAATAATAATGAGATTTGTCAGTGTTTCTCACAACAGTTTCAATTAAATGTATGCAATAGCGATACCATCAAGCTAAAAATTGGTTCTGCATGACTGAAACGAAGGCCTACTGCACTGACTGTATTTATACTCAATTATTGAGCAGTGACCCTTGACTTTTTGAGGAGGCAGGCGGCCAAAAAGTTGCATTAAAACATAGCTTGAAATCCAGCCAGTTTCCAGAATTCTCCTGAAAGGGGATGAACTCTGCGTTGCGCAGAATTAGATTAATTTGATGACAGTCTTTTCACCCATATTCAGTAATTGTGGCCCTTTTTTTCTAGTGGAAGATAATTTTCTGAATTGCCAGTTCTAGTAACGTACTGCCTTGCACGTAATAAGTAGAGAAAACACAAAGATTTAATCTGAAAATCACCCCATCCCACCCACCTTGCTTCTCGACAACATTTTGCCTCCTCCTCCCTCCCCAGACTTGTGGGATTTTTCTGGCAGGCCCTCAAGTTTACTTTTCATTGAGCAGGTCACTCTTGGGTCTAAAAACGCCACACGTACAGAATCCATTTTTATCACTACAAAGGTGTGATTCAGGAATTAATACCCAGGTTCCCTGCACAGGCAGAGTCCAGCAAAGATTTAATGCAGAAAGCACACCCTCCACTCGTTATTGACATCCTAACAATTCATACCCGAACTAGGGTTTGAACTGAGACGTCATTACTGTGAATTGTGTTCTAGGTTTATAATTTAGCTGTTACCATGTAAGTGAAATTAGCACCTACCACTAAAAATGTCTTTGACTACAGAAACGCGTGGAGGTTACGTATCCTGTCAAAGCATATCGCACATTTAACCACTGTTAAGTTTACAAAGCCTAAAAAGGAATTTGGTTGCTTTTTCCAAAGCCTCCCATAGCTCTGAAATGTTTCACTTTAAAACGTTTCAGCTTTTTGTTACTGCCAGAAATACAGTATTTCTGTATATTTAAAATATTTAATAATATTTCAAGATTACAAACACCAAGAACCTACACTTGTTAAAAAAACTGGCCACAAAGCATTGCAAACCAATCGAAACTGCTGATCCTATTGCCATTAAAGACAAGACGAGCTTAAATAGCATCTGAATTAAATGCTTTTATGTCATATTCGTATTTAATTCTCACACTGAACATGGGGATTGGATGTTTGCATTTCATTAGAAACAGTCAACTGAAGTCAGTGGGAGCACTGGAAGAAACCCCACACTTCAACTGTCACAAGGTTTTTGATTTTTTTTTTTATTTTTTAACTCCTCATTTTTCTTGAAAAGGAATAGCCAAGCACGTAATATTTGGAAGACTATCATTAAAATAGTCTAGCATATAAAAAGCTAGTAAACATACAAATAAATATTTAGATATAAAACATACCTCCGTGACTACATTTTATAAATAGGCTTAGGACATTAACAAAAATAAAGTATTTAGAAGTCCAGGACCACACAAGTCTGTCTCATCCAAAAATATATCACGATGATATCGGAACACAAAAGAAGAGATACATATGCATATATGTACGTGCCCCGGCACTCGCGTTCATTCCTCATCACACACACAAACACGTATTTATTACAAGGACACACAAAACTTCTCTTCCTAAAAGCCTTTTTGTATGTGACTGAGCAAATATAATGCAAGAAGCTCATGCTAAATGTTTCCCATTAAAGTTCTGCAGAAACAGTAATAAAACATCAGGCTGCCAAAATTTCCAAGCAGCGAGTTCAGCTGCCCAGGGCGCTGGAAGGATTTAACCATTGGAGGTAAAACCTGCCCTGGGCTTTGGAGGGAGGTGATGGTGTCACACCTGGCTGGAGGCAACTGAATCCCACCTAAGTTCCCCCTTTGATGCAAGCCTGCGCTCAGGGCCATAAATCTGCAAGTTTTGATGGGATAAATAACCCAAAAGCTTCATGATGGAGAGTGCTCGGCATGGCTGGGAGCTACCAGTCAAACTGGGACCATACAGAATCCAGGGATGCTACATCCAAAGAAACAGCAGGATATTTCTCTCCTCCTTCCCTGTGATTCTCACATAGACACGGGCAGTTGCTGTGTTTTGCACGGGACTTTGGGCACGGTCTAAACATGCCTGCTAGGCTGGGTCCCAGAGGCGACTAAGGTACAGAAACGCCAGATTTGTGGCTCTGCAAAGGGCTTAGCTGTAGGAGAGGATCCTGAGTTACTGAGAACAGCTACAGTGGGGGGGCATCTGGACAACACGCCGGCGAGTACGCAACTTAACCCATCACCTACCCAGCAAAAACATGCGTTTGTTTACAGAAACTCTCAAATTGGTTATTTCAATGTTTGTGAAATCCTGATATTCTGAGCTCCTTCATACTAGGTCTGAAGCTGCAAGAATACCCCGGGCTTTACAACTAAGATTTCAGGGAACTTTCTCAAATGAACGTGCAAATTATCCCAACTTGAATTATCACCTCACTGGCTGTTTATTACTCTGAGTCACTCCAATGCTGTATTTGGCCTCGCATCAAAGGAGAGCATGGCTACAGCTGCTTTCTCCTCATTTAACTCACATAGTTAAAGAGTCAACTAAATGGCAGCCTGCTTGGTCTGGCAATATAGAAAGAGTTAGAAACACCTTTCTTTCTCTATTCCCAAATCAGAGGAAATTCTTGCTGAAATAGGTCAGCGAAGCTTTCGCCAACAGCCCCTAAAGTTCACCGGGACTGCTCGCTTTGCAGCAGAGAAGAGCGGCGTTGGTGGGGCTGGGGGTAGGCACAGGGCACGCGGGCAAAGCGAGCCCAGCTACAAGGGGGATGGGTTAAGTCTGCTCAAGTATCTGTTGGCAAAAGCAACTCTCACTCAGTCAGCTTTAAAATGGAAACACCCACTTAAATGCTGCTACTGGCAGTGTTATAACATTTTTGGGGGGTGTATTTCAAAACAGATCCGTTTATCTTATTACTGCTGATCCAGCTTTTTTCCTATGTACGCCAGCAAAAATAAATCTTTTCCTGTAAACGTGGCACACAGGCAATATTAGAACAATTACAACTGCATTATTGATAATGAATACAAATCTTATTAAATTTTTTTAAATCAGCTATTATCTTATTCAAAGAAATACTCAGGTATCTCAACAGCAGACGTAGCTATCCCTGTTAACCTTGCATCTTACTGTTGTCTGCTGTATATCCTCTTCCCATCTGCTTTTTGTTCCTGTGAAACAAAGCAGATGTCTCCCACAAAGTTTAAAACTTCTTAGCCAAAATACAGAAGCCAATCAAGTCCAGTCCCTTCTCCTTCCCTCTCCACCCCACTCCCCTGATAATAGTTGCAGATGAAGCCCATACATATAAAATGCCAGATGCTCGTCCAAATTACTTTTGGTTACCAGACCGCAATCGAGTTTGTGTATGTTCTTCTTCGACATGAAGCCATCTATGCCCCCTTCCCCCAGGCACACTCCATTTGAACAATTTATTCTAACATTAATCTGAGGCAGGGGGATGGAAAGGAGAAGACTGCAGAACTCTTTGGAGGCTTCCAGTGCAAGCTTTGGAGATACTATTTTTGATCTTCTGTTATTGTTAGATATAACCAATATAAGCATTGTTATACCTACCACATCTTATTCAATAAGGTCAGATTGTGTTCAACCAGGAGGCAAAGTAGTGTGCTGCTAAATAATATGGCTGCTCTCAGAAAAGGCAGGATTGGGCCAAATGTGGCTCAGACTGGACATCGAGGACACCATAGAGTTGTCCTGTGAGGAGTGGACATCTGTGACTCCCCTCTCTATCTCCAGAAAAATCTTGCATGCAAAAGTTACTGTCCCAAATCATCCCGCTATTGTGGGTTATGTCTTTCCTTGCACATACAGTTTCTAAATTGTTTTGTAAAGTTTGTAAATGGTTTCAGACATGATTAAAACATGTGGAAAACACACACATACCAAACGATTCAAAAGGCTAAATCTAAATATTTGAGTTCTAAATTGCCTGTGCAAAATCAAAACCCATGTAATACCTCAGAGACAAATTAAGGAACCAAAAATATTGTAACCGCTGCACATTTTACCATGCATGTCAGCTAAAACTGCTCTCCGATTTGCCCCGAGTGTCATGTAAATTACCATGTAACATCCTTTTGACCACCGATATATTGTAATTTCATCAAGCAAGCATACAAATCGAATAGCCTCCAGACTTTCTCAGTATTAATGAAAAAGCATTTGTTTCCAGGCATATACAGTATTAACTTATTAGTATGTTGAACTGTTAATACAAGTGACAGTTGATTCTAGGAAAAGCTTACATCTCTAAAACCCCTCCATTTTCTTTAAAGCTTTAAAGAAAGCCCCTGTGCTCTGTGGCAATGTTGATAAGGAAAACGCTTTGCCTGTGGAGCTAAGCCCTTCATGGGCAGCAATTAGCAGTGATTGACAGACCCAAAATGCTGAGGAGCCCAAGCCAGGCCTTTCTTTTTCTTTTCAACCTGTCTTGGGGTTGAATTTTAACTTCTCTCCCCACCCTCACATCACTCTTTGGGGAGGGTAGGGGGAAAAAAGGGGGGAGTGTCTTGTGCAAGCAATGTATTTCTAGATCCCAGGCAACACCGAACCACCAGCCGGACCCAACTGAAGCGCTAGCCACATGTACGAAGATTTCAGATACAGGAGACAAACGCGGTGGTTCTCCATCAGAAGAAGGGTCTATCTGTAGGGCGATGGCTATCAATGCAGAAAAACAGAGAGCTAACACGCACTCGTGCTGCAAGCAGAAAGTATCCTTCCTGCTACAGGTTCAGGGAGTTTGGATTGCAGCTATTTTTTCAGCACCAAGAAAGAAATCCAAAAACCATCAAATAAACCAAAACTGAAGTCTTGGCAACCACCCTCTACGGAACAACACACGCAAATCTAAGCACTTATGCAGACTCCAGCAATAACGCATCACTAATTAAATTGAGTGTAAAGCATCCTATGTACTGGGAGCAAGAGGATACGATCTTGGTCTTTCTTTCTGTTCGTATCCTCTGTCTCCGTTTCCTGGATGGAGACGAGCGCTGCAGGCGCTGACCTGAGCCCATCGGAGGCACAGCCTGGTAAGCCATGTCCAGCGGTCCCAGCTGGTGAGCTCCCTCGGGCCAGGAGCACAACGCTCGCCCGCCCTCCCTCCATTCCCCTCTGCATCTTTATTCACAGCGTGCCCTGCAACTGAAAGACCTTTCACTGCCTGCCCCAGCTGGCCTCTCTCTTTTGAATCCCCAACAAAACATCTCCCTCCGCCCCCCGAGAAGACTGTCATGGTTAATCCTCCACTTGCAGAACTGCATTATCTCTTCAATGCAACAGCAAAACTTCTTCCAGCCCGAATCACGATGCGATTGTTTCATTTCCTCTTTGCTCAAAGCTGATTTTCACAGGTCCTGAGCACATGATCTAATTAGAAATTTTAATGAAAATACCACATTTCATTGGAGCTGAATCATTTCAGAGACATACTTTCTCTTTTTCAAACTAGCTTTCAGAGGTAGACCTAAAGTATTTAAGTCAACAGGTCAGTAGCTAAGAAGATGGGAGGGCTGGACTCCATTCCATGCATTGTCTAGTTTTGCAACTTGTGATAGAAAAACTTGCCCTCCTTGACACAGATCAGGGACTTGAATTTTTATTTCCCAGCTCAGTAATGTAACTGTCCGTCTGTAGGGCTTATATATCTTCTGCACACAAAGAGACTTTTGTAGTTCACCAGAGGATGAAAGCCAATTGTGGAAGTTGGAGAAGCGCTGCAAGAAATTCTCCTCTTGCGTCGGGTTTCGCGGAGCACCCCGGACCCCAGGTGTATTGCCTCACAGCCGGAAGGGTTACGTTACCGTCTCGTGTGACCTCCCGCATGACGCAGGTCACCGCGTTTCTCCTTGCCAAGCCTCTCTGTCTAGCCCAACGACTTGTGATTGCAATAGAGCGTAAGACGAGATTTAAAGGCTTGCAGTGATGGACAGTTTCACTCCGTCCACCGCCAAGTTGGTCCAAGGACTAATTGCCCTCACTTAAAAATATGTCTTGCATTTCCTCTTTGATCTTTGCTGATTTCCACTCACAGCCACTGGAACTTGTGGTTCTGCCTGTTAGCTTAAAGAGTCCTTTGCTCCAGACATCTTATCCCTCAGTGGGTACTTACAGACCATGATTAAATAGCCACTTAACCTTCTCTTCGGTAAGGTGAGTCCTATGAGAGCAGATGGTGCTGAGCACCTCTAAAAATTAGCACTGCGGCTATTTATGTCTGTAAATTGCCAGCCAATTGCTTCATAAGGCCGGTTATGGAGAGTTGCTGGCACCATTGACAGAAATTACAGGTGCTCAGCGTCGTCCGGCATTTGTTTTTCATACCCCAGTTCCTAAAGGCGAAGGATGCAGCCTCCTGTGTTAGCTAGTCCTGAGCTAGTGCAGCAAGAACCAACCTCTGCCATAGGAGATGCACGCTGAACAGGACTACATGCCTCAGGACCGAGATGGCTTTACCTCCATGGCCTCTGCTGCGTTGGTACCAAATAAATACCCAAATCGACTCTGTTGCCAGTTTTTGGCACTCAGAGTAAAAAGGGAAAATCTCATACTACTAACGAGGGGGAACTGAAGCTGCTCTGCTCATTGAGGGGGAAACCAGGTCCTGGCGTAGCACCAGCAGGAGCACTCGAGTGACTGGTTGACTGAAGGGCAGCAATTGCCCCAGCTCTCCCCTCTATTCAACAGAAACATCTCTGTATTGGCCGCCTGGGGAAGGTGTCACTGCCACAAGTTGCTCTGCAGCTTTCAAGCTTTTCAGACTTTTTGGGTTCCTTCTGCCCAAGCTGCTGTCCTTGAGAGCAGCCGAGAGAAGCGTCCCTCACCTGAAATGGCCCTTCATCGCAGGGGCATTCCCATTGCCCCTTAGCTTCCCAGAAGTGATCGGTGTACCTCAGTGAGTACATTATTTTTGGTACGCTAAATAGTGAGACAGAATCACAGAATGGATTTGTTTGGAAGAGACCTCTGGGATCAGAGTCCAACCTTTGCCCTAACACCACCGTGTCAGCTAAACCATAGCACTAAGCACCATGTTTTCTTAAACACCTCCAGGGACGGTGACTCCACCAGACAATTACCTGTATCTTCCGCGCAGGCGGTTTAGTAGCAAGATTCAACTGTTGTAATTGCTCCATAAATGTAATTCCTCCATAAACAGACTGGGGATATTGGTGTCAAATACATTAAAAAAAAATCTCCAAGTTCCTTTGCTACTGGTGCTGGCCCATACACATCTTGTGGCTGCAAGGTATTCCCAATTAAGACCTCAAAAGCTCCAAATGAAGAACAAGTAGATGACTCTGAGGAAAACCTTTCATTCACACAATGCCATAAAGATGGCCTTCTTACTAGGTGATGAAGGAAATGGCATGAATTCCTGGACACACATGGACAGGACCTGGGAAGATTTTTGAGGGGTCAGAGGCTACGGCTTTGCACCAGATGGAATATGCAACTTCCCAGTCACGGTTAAGTCCAGCCTAGAAAAATTTTAATCAATGAATAAAACCAAAACCATCACACTGATTCCCTAGCTATTCCTCGCTCTGTTATTTTTACCTCCTCGTGGGAAATCAGTCCAACACTTGCAGTTCTCCGACAAGCGCCTTACTAAACATTCTGGAAGTTGAGAAAAACAGGACACCAACATAGCATGTTTTAAACTGAGAACTTCCCTCGTGCCCCGGTCATTTAAACCACAGATAACTGAAGGCACAGAAAGCATATGAAATGTCAGAATAGGGTCCATATTGTTCTCATAACTGATAATGACTTCCAATGAACTGACTTCAGTTCTAATCTGAATCAAACAATCTTTTTACATCCAATGGAAGGAGAAAGAGGGTTGCAGCTTTTTAAACCCACCCACCCCCGAGAGAATAGCATACAAGTATGCGTACCTGAAAGGGACAAACAAGACCAGAATACAGAGAAGAGACAGAAAATGTGGATAGGGAAGAAACAGGCTATAGGCTCGTGAAATTCTCTCCAGTTTTCCTGCCAGTAAATACCCTCCATTTTCCCTGCCAGTAAATATCATAGAATCATTTGGGCTGGAAGGCACCTTTCGAGGTCATCTAGTCCAACCCCCCTGCAGTGAGCAGGGATATCTCCAATGAGATAAGGTTGCTCAATATCAATTGTTGTTCAGTATCAATTGAATACGATGCTACTGAAGAATAATTGCCTCCTTGTCAATCCTGGCATTAACATTTTTCTAACTCTTCAGTGACAATCACTTCTTTCAACACTCCTTAATAACAATTCATTTACTTATCCTTTCATGGATGTGTAGGATCGTCAGCAACATCATATCCTTAAAGCAAAGCTGGAAAGCTGTGGATCGGCTACAGCTACTGAATCTGAACAGGATTTCTGAACAGCCAGGATTTTTCAGAGGACAATTTCCAGTTCTTTCAAACACCAAACACTGGAACAACATTTTTTAGAAAGTCACTCTATTTGTTCTTTTCTCTTAGATTAACGAAAACTGGGAAAATTAGTATTCAAAAAGCATAGATTATTATGGATAAACAAGTCCGTAAGACCCCGCGCCAGCATTTCCTTTCAAGCAGCTTAAGAAGTACTTTTCACATATATATGCACATAAAGAATACAAGACAATCCAGTTATTGTTTTAGTCTTTAGCACTGACAGGTTGGACGTCTTGGGCAAGTCACTTCGCATACACCTGCTTATTTTTCCAATAAATTAAACAATATAATGGTAGTCACCTTCTTCAAAATACCAGCAAGAGTAAGGAAAGAAAAACCCAACACAGTGCTTTACATAGCATCAAGCCCTACTGATCAGGTCACAGCAGTAATAGGATATAACACTTGTTAATGCTTTCTACAGTCCTTCTCAGCCACAGTAAACATGATTAAAGCAAACTACTTCAAATAAGAAAGATCAACATCACATTCTTAGGTATAGCATCCTTGTTTTTTGTTTTGTGTTGGGATTTTTTTTGTTTGTTTTGGGGTTTTTTTTTGGTTAATTTTAAGTTCTCGTCCTTCTGACGAGGTATCTTCAAAATACAAACCCAATGAGCAGACTGCATGGGGCAACAGAGTTGGCTTTTCCCTAGTTTTTCTTTCTCCAAATGCAGGGTTATCCTTAAAGACTGTAGAAGCCAACACTACACAACAGGGTATTTGATCACAGAAGATGGTTGTTCACCCAGGAGCTGCCCCAACTGGATGTGAAGGCAATGGAAGCAGCGTACCAAGTAACCAAATGAAACAAAAGTGAAGCAAGATAAGAGGAGACTGCATGTTAAAGCTTTTTTTGTGATCACTATCAAACTCAGAAAGGAAGTCTGTATGCAGCCAAATAAAGACAGACTATAAAAGTATGAATTTCACCTAAAACCCCCCAATCCTGTGATATGAACAATATTTGCAAGTCTGGACCTCAGTCTGTGAATTAGTCATACATGGCCTCATACTCTAGCAGCAGGATATGGACCTAGGATGAATCATGATCTCATTATAATTATCCCGCTCTCAATTCTATCAAGTCTCAGGTGGCATATTTAGACCCTTCATGAACAACTACCAGTATAGCTAGAGAAATATTAAAATACTTAGCCTGCTCTCAACTCCTCTCTCAATGGATCATACCTTTGCCAGTGGTTTATCGGGGGAAAAAAAAATAAATACAAAAAATCTTGGTTCTTGCTGCTTAACAGGTCCCTGCAAGGTCACATGAGAGAATCCCCATGTTAAAAGGTTAAGAAGATTCCACAGGATTACAGGGACCTTTTTGGACGGCCCCCCCCCCCCCCCCCCCCCCCCCCCCCCCCCAAAAAAAAAAACCAAACACACAACCCACTTTAAAACCCCCTTCAGAAAACAATTTCTGTTCTTGATGCACACCTCCAGCACACAGACACACCACTGTCTTCCCTCCGGCTACTTCACTTGTTTGCCGTATGGATGGGCTTGATTATCAGGAACACTAAGCAACCACCAGTCCTCAGCATCTTTAAAACCACAACTAATACTATGTTGTTGGGGAAAAAAGCTTTCAATAAATCTCACAATTTTGCTGCATCCTTCATTTACAACACCTAAAGTAATAATGTCAATTAATAGAATCCTTATGAGAGCATCTGAGCAATGTTGTGCAACAGTATGCAACTTCAACTTTAGTCTTGCAACGAACTCCCGCAGGGAGGAACTCTCTTTTCTGTGCAAATATCAGAGAGAGAAACCTAAACAGTTAAACATTACCCAAAAGGAATACGAAGTGTTAGGCTTTTTCTATTAAAGATCTGCAGCCAGTTCTCTCACCTTGGACTCGTGCTTTTGTTGAAGTCAACAGCAAAACTCCCATTGACTTCAGCAAGAACAAGGTCATGGTCCTTCTGTGCTGCTGACTGGGTGATAGCACAGACATAGGTCCTGAATTTAAAGAAGAAAGAAATCAATAAAAACAGCCTACAGCTGACTGGTTACATCTCCCCAGCTACCTACAGACTCACGGTGGGGACTTTCAGTAGTTTTTACTTTCTGGACAAAAGGTTCCTATGACAGTATATGATACATTAGGCTTTATCTGGACTCTTCAAGGAGTTATAGCCAAAACACCACGGGGATAAACACGACATGCCAGTGCCTGGGTGCCCCACCAACCATGCTGTTCCTTGTATATTATATGCAACCCGCTGTGAACAGACAGACAAATATAATGCTCTCTTTTATGGAGCAGCTAATGTCAACAGTGGTGCCTGCACCACCTGATTTCATACATCGGGGAAATCCAGCCCAAACACTTCCTACATTGCACAGGAGAGGCATAAAAAGTCAGACCAGATGACTACAACGATTTTGGTATCTGCTTCCATTCATGCAAAACTAAGCACAAACCTTGTCCTCAATATGTCCAGATACAAGACTACCTTGTCTTTTAAAAGAAAAATACAGAAGAAATAAAGGCCATCTGTATGAGCATTCATAGGAAAAAAATGCAGGTCCTCTCAATAAATATACATACATTACATTCACACATATACAGACAGACATACAATATATGGGGGATCTTAATCCTCTGCTTTACAGAGAACTGAATTCAATTTACAGGAATTTCTGTTGCTTTCAAACACTTTTTGAAATCCCTCATTACATTTAGTGTTTCCTTTGCTTGGCATCAGAAGTAAATATTATAAAACCAGTAAAATCAACAGCGTGAGAACGGTGCTGACTGCAATCTAGAGATACAAATGAATCTTTCGTATTACCAGCATCAACTATCCCTTGCCTAAAAAAGAAAAAACACCACTACTTAACAAATGAGTGCCTAAATGTGGTTTTACTAAACTTCAGCATAAACTGTGTAGCACGCATTCGATAAAATCCCAGTGCAACGTTTAATTAAAGCCACCAGCCTTATAAACTGCATTGTTTCTACTTCTTTTCTCCCCCCCTACATTTGTCAGCTTTCTCTCTCCCCAGCTTTAAGTGAAGAGGCAGATTTGTCTGAAGCTACAGCCAAAGCCAAAAAAATCAAAGCCAGTTCCATTTCCTGGGATGGCTGCGAACAGAGTTTACAGCGAGGAAATACACCCACGCGCGTTATGGTTGACCTTGGGAGCATCAGTTCATTGACTACGCTTCTGGCAGCTGAGAGCTGGATCATCAAAAATCCTCCTGAACATGGAAACACACGCAGCGTTGGCAGAGACACAGCGATCCAATACGCTCGGCAAAGTAAGGTTCAGGGAAGGGAAATAAAAAAAAGCTCATGCACGCAGTCAAAAGCGGCCAGTCGTCCCTCATTCAGCTTTGCAAACTGGCAAAAGCAATACAACTTTTACCTGCTGCGTTTTTCCATTCCAAGAAAGCTTCCACCATAATTCCCGCAGGTATAAATACAGTTAGATAATCCACGACAGCTGGCAGAGGGCAGTTTCACAGAAACCTATCGGCTTATCTGGAGAACTTTTGCCAAAAAAAAAAGTAGCGTTGTTTTTTTTTCCTAACCATAACAATGACATTCTTATAGCATTAAAAATATGAGAATACTATATAAACGTTTACAAAACATCATCCCCTAGATAATTCACAGCAGACTAATGGAGAAGCAAAATTTAAGTGACTCAGAAGATACAGACCACAAAAGCTAGCCACCTTAAAGGTAACATTCAGATTTTTAAATAAGCAGCTACAGAGGTAATTTAGGAAAAAAATCTATCCTTTTGGGATGCACTAAGAATACAATCCTTTAATTAGAAGTACCACATTTGATTCTTGTGCAAAGCTCTTAATTGTTAATCATCCAAGTAGCAAACTGTTTGCGTTTTTGTCAAACATGGTAACATACTGCCCAAAACTTTAAAAATTCCATATTAGCAATACCCATCAAAAGACCTGAACTTTCAATCAAACACTGTCTACAGAGGAGTGATGAGGCAAATTACGCAACGGTAATTTAACGATCAATCCTTGTCATTTCAGGATGACAGTATTTGGAGAAATGCGAAGGGAAAATGGATTAAAGTGCTAAAATAAAGACGCTTTGTTCATCTGAAAAAAACATTTGTAACTCTGGTCTGAGAGGTTACTTTCATTTGCAGCCAGTTTGATTTGCCACTCATCTTCCTTTGGGAATCGTTCTGTTTCAAGTGCATTAAGAGATGATTTATTTGCATAAGCCAACAGAGGGTTATTCTTTCCTCAAAAAAACAGAGGATGACACTGCTGTACAAATGAAAGAAAATGTTAACAACTCCTGAAAGTTCTCATAGGTGATTAAAGGAATCATGCCACATACAGCAAAACGATTAGCGCCAACGTGGCATATATTACATTTTCAGCATAACTGAGCTTTTGCACCGTTCCCCCAGCTACTAAATAAACTTTTTTTAAAGACACATTAGAAATATTTGATCTTCAGACAAAAAAGTAGAAATTACTACCCCTCATTTAAATCTTTTTTTTATGTACAGTTAGGAAATAAGTAGCATGCCTACACATTTATTTTGTCATCCATCTTGAAAGAGGAGAAAGCGAAGCCGATAACTGAGCTTTTGCACCGTTCCCCCAGCTACTAAATAAACTTTTTTTAAAGACACATTAGAAATATTTGATCTTCAGACAAAAAAGTAGAAATTACTACCCCTCATTTAAATCTTTTTTTTATGTACAGTTAGGAAATAAGTAGCATGCCTACACATTTATTTTGTCATCCATCTTGAAAGAGGAGAAAGCAAAGCCAAAGATGGTCTTTGGTACAAAATTATGTTCCTCCATCTTTCTAGGGGCAGAGTTGCACCATAGCAAGGCACAGAGGCAGTTGTCACAAATCCACTGTTGCCATGCCTCCTGTCTGTGGATGTCACTATTGCACTTTGTATTTTAATTCACCCAAATATTAAGGGTGACGACCTGTCTCCTGCAGCAGAGGAGACTTCCACAGCAGCCTCCAGAGCAGCTCGGGCGCTCCCAGCCAGCGCCCGCTGCAGTAGCGGTGCCAGCCCATGATGGAAGCATCAGGTATTCCTTCCACACCGGTCTTTGAAAGTCAATTTAACAAAAATGTCAGCCCAGAGCCTTCTGCCCCTCTGCCTCTCGCCTCCCTATAACATTGCTTCTTACAAATGTTTTCATGAGCTTCAATTCCATGTTTCATCCTTTCAGCTTCCAATCCCACATTGCAAACTGCATAGCTGGAGCGCAATTTGACCATTAGCTTTATCATGATGCCATCCATTCCCCTGCTCCTATCCCACAGCCCTCCAAAAAACAACAACAAACCCTCACCTTACCAAAACAAACCCCCACCAGCCTCAGAGAAAGGAGGCTTTTCAAGCACATCCGAAGGACCGCATGGGGAATCAGCTCCAAAACCAAAGGTCTTGGCAGAGCAATGCACTACAGAGCCCTCACACCCTCAGAACCAAACCCAAACACCCTCCAGCTGCCATGCTTCTGCTGAGTAACATAAAGAACAAATGTAGTAATTTTCTAAGAGAGAGGGAGGGATTACAAGAAAGTTGCAGCACTACTTATTTATGAGAAGTTGAGATCAGCTGCTTGAATTTCACTGGGAAGTCTATGAATGGCAGGATACAACACTGCAAGATGCTACTATGGAGAGTAATCTTCAAGAGATAACTAAACCTACAGGTGCTGGCAATTCTTTTTCATTTTTCCATACCTCTCAGACTATCACTCCTCTCCTGGTAAGCCTGAGGAATTGGGCTCCTCCTTTCAAGTAATGATTTCTTCATATAGTAAACCTCAAAGTAATACTTCCCCATTCTTAGGTCCCTGACTGGAGAAGCATCATTGCCATTTTTCTTTGGGTTTCATAAGGAAAGAGACAGTCAGTCATTCACTAATCTCTCTAGGGCTGTTTGCCACACTGGGAGGGAAAAAAAAAAAACAAACACAAAATCACCACACTTATCTTTTATATTGTTTCCTCTCTCTCACCAGGCCACATTCCAATAAAATAAAAAAAAATAAAATAAAAAAAATAAAAAAACCCACACCACCAAACCCTGGGAGAGCATAGGGGACAAGTATCAGCTTAGTCTAAAAATTTTTTTAAAAGCTCAATTTCTCTGCAACTATGAAGAAAAAAAAATAAGGAAAGAAAAAGGGGCTCGGGGATGAGAATATTAAAAGTCATGGTTGCCACCTCCTAACTCACCCAGCACCCAAGCCAAAACAATTATGGAGAGACATATGTTGATGGCAATAAAACAATTACGTTCTGTGCCTATTTTAAATATTAAGTGCTAGCAGCATGTTGCTTAGAAATGTAAAAGCCCCAAAATTTTAGTTCCAGCATGTGTGAATAAAGCACTGCATATGGAGGAAAGTCAAATCCAAACATTTCTTTGTTTGCATATTGAATACCTATAATATTATGTAATCAAAAAATTATGGTTTAGAATGAGTTTAATATTGCAACCGATAAGTAAAATTTGGCATTGAGGAGGACCATTTATATGCTAAAGTCTGATCGTATACTAAAATATGTAGATGCATAACAGCTTATCTTTTAAAGATAATATACTGCACACATAAATGCAAGTGCTGGATCTAATTTAACAAGATTTGTGGTTATGAACACATGGACACAAAAAAATCCAGAATGAATGATAAGTTACAGTCCAATGCAGTTCCAGCTGGCTAAGATATAAACATTTCTTCCCCAAACTGCAGTTGCTAGTAAAATCAGTACAGAAAATTTGATCATACCTACAAGCAAACGCCAGTTTTATCTTTTACTCTTTCCTAAAGCAATGCAAGGAACTATCTTGAAAATCTATCAGCTCAACAGCATCCTTTCAGTTTTCCCCCCTCAGCTGTGGGGACACTTTGCCTATCAAAAAACAACTGGTAGACCAAGACAACAGCGAGTCTGGAGATCAAGTCTGTGACTGAATTTGATCTCACTTTTATTCTTTAGTACATAATATATCTATGTAAAAAGAGAGATGGAAAACTCCTGCAATAGAAACCCTTGGAAAAGCAGAACGCATTATTGTAGCTGTAAAAGTGCATTCGGGCAGTAATGAAAGCAGCATCAATTCCTCACGTATGTAACAGGCACAACGTATGCTAACTTGTCTTACTGTAACGAGTAATAAGTCATTTGCACATTGGGGTCCATGTTGAAGTAAAATTCAAAGCATTGCAAAAGACGTACTGCCCAGCAAAACTGATGTCACATTGATCTTCTCTTAATAGAATCTTTTTAAGAAAAGCAATAACTTACCAGTTTACAGTCAAGGTATCTGACTGTTGGTATCACTGTAGCTGTAAATTGCAGCACGTTGAACAGTAATTTAATCACAGCAACACAAGCCAAGTTGCAATGGCTGATCTTCGGTATTGACTTCTGGCTGTTTCAATATGTATTTAAAAAAAAAAAACCAAACCACCAAACCACCACTTTATTTTAGAAGCATTATGGTACTATTGCAAGACATCCATGTTGGTAAAACCACCAGTAACTCAGGATTTGATACCTATAAAGGATATTAATTTGTGTTTCACACTTACAAAAGAGACCCTCGTGAAATATTGCCTAACCCAAATTTAACAAACAGAAGTTAAATATTTATAAACAAGACACACTGAAAGCACAGGAAATTCTTATAGAAGATATACTCCAGTATGATTGACTATTCATGTGTAGAGTATGACATACGATGGAAATGAATAAAAAGTAAACAACATACTCCATTACTCCCAACATCTGCAAAGCCTATTTTAAACTTCCTAAATTACACAGATGTAACAGCATGGAGCTCTTAAGCCTCGAGTGCATATTGATGAGATTGCATTTCTGTTTCTGTGATCCTGAAGTGAACAATTAAAGAACATACATTTCTGTACTGCAACTGAATAAATCCAGAAGGCTGGTATTTCTATTTGCAAGGTCGTCTGACATGTGCATCCGAGAGACAAATTAGCAGCTTGCCAGCAGTAGCTAACTTGGGTGGGTAACAGAGGCATTAGAACAAACACTGAATTTACTCTTCTTTATAATACACATCATCTCACATTAACCTGGGAGTAAGCAAAACCTACATAAAAAACAAGGAATAGCAGAAACTAAGCAAATTACACTCAAAGATGACTTATTCAGCTCTGGAAAAAATAACAGGTTTTACCATCTCATTTTACACCCCAGGTTCCTCCGTCACCTGAGCCTGTTCTGTACTATCGCGTCCACCGTCCTCCAAGACCAAATCTCAAAATCCTGCCCAAACACTGCAACAGAGTTCATAGAGATCATCCATTCTTGTTTACTTCTAAAATTATCATACTCACGCAGGTAAAAAAGTAAACCCTGCAGCTAAAAACCAAAGCAGGCTCTTACCAAAAAACACAAACATACTGACCCTATATGCATCTTCTGATTGAGGTCATTAAAATCTGAGGATTCCAGAAAACTGCTGTTATCATAAGGACACTAGTGCAGAGAAACAACTTTTACTACTTTAATTTTTTTAATTTTTTTTTTTCCTCACTTTTGGTCTGAACAACATTTAAATAAGAGCAAAGTACGGCTTTCACCACAAGTACATTCCCTCCTCCTCTTTTGCAATTCCCCTGATGTGAAGTCTAGAAGAAAATGAGCTACTGAGAGGGTGACATGAAAGCAAATCAATAGGAAAAAGAAAGACAAAATACTGCCAACTTATGTGTTCCTTTGTAATAGAGTCCAGAGTCAAGCACTGCACACGCTATCCTGCTAGGAATAGAAGCGATGGAAGGCAGTATCTGGAAGAAGGAAGGAAAATCCTTAGTGGAAACAAGTTTTTGGAAAGCCTAAGGTTCAAGACTACGCACTAAGATCACTGAAGTTAGAAGCACCTGGAAGTCTCGATGAAGCAAATCCCCACAGAAAAGGCAAAAAATTCCCCATCTGTCAATAGTTTGAGGCTCTGGGATTTTTGCGTTGTTGAGAGCGCAGCAGCGGCTGATATATTGGCACCGACAGCCACAGAGCCAAGTGAAGTGGCTACATGAATACTATTACAAATGAATGATACTACGCATTAAGTGAAAAGATCAGTGCAACAGCTTTTCAATAGTTTTATAACCCAGATCCAATGACAACTTTGATTAGCAACACAACTGAATCTTTTGTTTTTCATCGGAAGAATTCTTTTTCCATCATGAGCATTGATCCAGCTCAACATTGCTCCAAAGACAGAGCGTACCAACATTAACAGATAAAGATGGCACTTTTGCTTATCAAGTACTTACCTCTGTAAGCCTTTTCACTTACAAGGAAACAACAAAACCCCCACACAAAGATAATCCTCCTTCCTGCAAGAATCACTCTAAAGGTCTAAATATGATAAGAAAATGCGATAGTTCTTTTTTATATTAGAAAGGCAAGACTGGAAACTAAAGTTATTTATTAAAAAAAATTAAAAAAAAAAAAATCACTGGAATTCTTCATTACAAAGGATATTTTAGCACTACAGATGACTTAGTGCCCACAGAATGCTACAGGACTCTGCAATCAAAGTCCAAGGCAGTAAAAAACATCAAACACCCTTTTAAACCAGTGAAAGTGGGTTTCTCTTTTTGTGCAAAGGGTCTTTGTTCTGTGCCTCTGTGCACTGTTTGTCTCTAAAATGTAATGCCACTATGATGTCATTGTTAGCATCAGAGCTCTAAAAGCCCGACAGAAACACTGTTTTCAATTTCATCCTGGCTTATTATTTGGAAAACATTTAGGAAAATATAATGAGCCCAACAGGAGGCTCAAAATCTAATAAACCCTGTCATCTGCCTTCTCGAAGAACCTCAAAATCTTTAGCTCAAAGCTACTTGCTTTACACTTTTCATTCTTTTTCTGGAATGGTTTCTCATTTTCCATACCCCATTTCTATCGACAGATTTTTCCATTCAGCAAAGGAGGAAGCTGCTGCTTACTTAGAAAGCGACCTTCAAGGCTAACAAGAAAACCCACAGCTACTAGACACACAAAAGCAACACAATCCAAGGGTACCCACGAGAATTTTTCTTTCTAAGAGACATCTCAATATCGTAAATACCAATCACAGTTATGACAAGGCTTAACAGAAGCCAACACACAGGTTGACAAACCATTCTAGAAAATCCTCTACTGCGTTACTCCTTCCCTGGATCCCTCATGTCCATGGGGAGGAGTACAGACAGGACAGCCCTCGGGGACAGGCACACCCACCTCATCAGGTTCAGGTCTTGCGCTTCAAGCAGTTTTGGGCAGAGCTGCTCAACCAGAGGACAGGCCACCAGGTTGCAAACAGGTGAGGGTCAGGAGCCAAGGACCAATGTGAAAAGAAGGCATCTGTGAAGTATTCTCGGGTAAAAGATGTGACCATGAGATGTAACAGCTTTTTTAGTTTTTGTTCTCACAACTATTTCATGAAAGTTTTTCTAAGTATTTTCTGGGTCACTTGATACCAAGTACATTGTTTTAAAGCATGTGTGAAGGCAGTGTGATCTTTCTGCTTCACAAACCCACCGTGTGTACGTCTTCCTGAACAAGAATGTACTCTGGCCTATGTGAGAACAGGCTTGGTCGTATTTCCAAGGCTTGTAATAAGCCGATGAACAGCGAGTTCACTTGTAACAACAGGGAAATGAAAACGCAAGAAGAATGATTCAATATACAAAATTAACAGTCAGTGTTCAGAAAGTGTTGTTAGCTCTATAACATTACTGCCAAAGGAAACTACAAAATCGAGAGATACAAGAGGACTTGCTAATTTAGAAGGAATTAAAATTCCTGGCTGGAGTGCAGGGGAGAGAGATGTTTTATTTGTCTTCTTTTTATTTATTTTACATATTTGATTGCATGAGTGGGAGCCTGTAATTGAAATAGTTTCCATGGGCAAATTAGACAATAACATTTTGTTCTATAAATCAAGCATCACACAGTAATGTGGAAATTACTTTTATATTTTAATACAAGCCGTACTGCAAAAGAAATATCGCCCTGCAAGAAATTCAGGGGCCACACAGTCAGTGCTTTTGTATAAAGTAACTTCCCGTTCAATCTTCAGCAATCAATTACATCTGCAAATATTGCTTCAAAAATCCCAAACCTAAAACTTTTAACACAGAACATCCACTGGAAATATCTGCCAGGAACAGCAAACAATTAGTTTAAAAGGCATAGCCAAGACCAGGAATTAAAATACCTACAAATTCAAACAGGAATGATACAGTGTCCTGTGTTGTGATGACATAACATGCCAGAGTGATTTTTTTTTTTCATGAAGGTAATTTATTATTATGGATTCCCAGAGGAACATACTTAAGACAGACTTTTAAGTACGCTTTCAGAAATGTAATTACAGGATCTCCACACATAACAAGACAGGCAGTATTCCTTCCAAAATCGAAGCCAGCTTTGGCACTCTCTAGCAGACTTTGAAAAAAAGCAAACAAAAACCCCACAGCGGATCGAGTTTGTTACAGACTCTCATTTCTACTGCCCTGTAGACACAAGAGTTACTGAACTCCAACCAAACGAGGCCATCTGAAATGTCAGTCCTTAAGTGCCACCAACTCGCCTGGTTTCTATGAGCTTCAGGAGCTCCCCAGACCAGCACAAAAGCCCTGGCAGGGGTTTTGCCCAGGGGACAGGGCCCGCCGAGGCAGGCGTACCCCAGCCCAGGGCCGGCCTCGCGCTTACCCCAGCGCTGCGGCTGGGCTCCCATCTTTACCTTTCCCTCTGAGCTGTGGCACAAGTACAACACTACCGGTTCATTTACAACGCGTCTGTCAGGAAACCAAACCTAAAATGCAAGCAACAGCAACTTTATTAGCGCTTACTGATCCCAGGGGTGATAAATATGTTTGTTTACTTCTACGCGAGCAAAGCTGGTGGTAAAAAAGGAAACCGATCAGACTGTTAAGTGGCCGAAATTCGCATTAAAAAAAATCAAATGATAATATAATCCCAGGAAATTGCCAGGATATAGAGATCGAAAGTGCTGTAGTACCCAGGGCCATGCTGGCATCTTGCCAACAGCCTGAGGGTCAAAGCTATTCTGCATGTATATTTACATAAATTTACATCTATTTTGCATAACAAGTAAACATAGCATTAAAGGCACTTTATAGAGGGACCGTCCTGAACTAGTTTATCCGCTCTTGCAAGACCACAAGGCTAGTGATTCCCTTCTTTATTTTTAACTTCCCATATAACAACTAATTTGGTTTTACAGTGTAATCATGTGAGAAGACTCAGGTTCTCATCACAGGAAAGTTACTCCTCAGCTAACAAGGTTGTGATACAAGAGGATCAGTGCAACGAACAGGGACACGCTACCTATTTATTCTACTAGGGGCGCAGATCCCTTTCTCTTACGCATGGCATTAAGGAAATTCTTAACTGCTTTTTTTCCCCTTTACTCCTATGGCTCTTCCCAAATTCAAGTTATGGATTCAGATTTGATTTTTTTTTTTTTTTTTTTTTTTAAACAGAAGTGGTCAAGAATCTTCCTATTAACATTCATGAAAGGAAGAACAACAACACAATATAGCACAACTTTTTATCTATCCCCCTATGCACAGAAACATAATCCTTACTATGGTATCTATGGTCATATACAATCACATATACATGTACTGGGAGAGCCAGAAAGCATTTCCACAGTAAGAGATGAAAAAAAGTAATCATAAACATACCTTCCTGGAATAAAAACGTGGATGTGCCTTCACATCACGATACAAGCATAATCAATTCCTCTGCAGCTACAATCTGCGTAATTGCTTTCAACTGGTTTTGTGGGATGTTTTACTTTCTGAAACTATCACAGTCCAAATACGTCAAACTGCAAACCAGGCAAAAATGTGAGTTCTATTATTGTATGCAAAATGTTGTACCATTCCAGAAAGTAACTAGACCTGAGCTATGCATATTTTTATTTAAAAAAAATAATTACTTTGTGCCATGTTTCTAGACTTCCCTCTCATCTCAGTTCATCTCTCATGTTATATTCTTCAGTCATAGATTCAGGATTGGCTGTTTCATCAAGCTGTCGAACTCAGATGGAAATTTCAAACACATAAAAGTAACCCAATGCTTTCTGACATTATTGCAAAATACGAATGAGTTATCTGGAACGAGAGAGCACAAACTTGAATAAACAGCAAAAACCAGCAGGAGAGCTACCGCGGGCGTGCTTTGGACACGTCAAAAATCCGGACTTGAACTATTATCCCTTCTTAGTCTACATGTTGGGGGAACACCTCCAAATTCTGGGATATCAGAAACTTCTAATTACGATTAAAAATTGTAATCAGAAGGATCAGACTACCTTTACAGTACAGAAGTCAGATTTCCCAGTGCCAGGACCGCCCTCTCTGAACCCGGCCTGCCTTCTGTCCTGAAAAAACAGACACCAAACAAGCATTAGAGCCTCCAGGCTATTAAGCCTAGGCTATCATTTTTCCCTTCATACTTCTTTTCTCCTGGAAGTCTATCTGATTTTGTTTAGAGATTCTTTCATAAAGCTAATGTTTTCACACTGCCTTTCGCTTTGCAAAACAGTCAAGTGACCAAGTCACATCTCTTCAGAAATCCTACAATAACAAACTACGGATACAGGAAAGAGGTTGGGAAATTTGGTAGAGTAACAGATTTCATGTTTAGCTTCCAGGGAGTTCGACTAAACCAATCAGATATTTTTTTTTTCTTCATTTTTAAAGACAGTTTCAGACATTATTTGTAGTAAAGTAATTGAAATACTTTGCTTCTCTGAACTGATTGCTGCTGGGAAATAAAACTAATGCATCTCTGTACCAAACCCCACGCTTTGCCACACCGCCATACGTTTCTCTCATCCTTCTAGTAATTTTCTTCTCATCTGTCCAGCTATACTTCTCATCAGCATCAACTGCCAATTTGTACCATCATAAACTCGGGTTGCATTACTTCAAAGTTTATAAATTCCTTATGCTTCCTTATAATCTCTGCAAAGAATTAAAATAAGATTTGTCTGGACAACCATCACATTTACCATGTTAGCACAGCTCTGCTCCAGACAGCACTTCATCTTTTCACTTCCAGTCTTGTATTTTAAACAAGAGAAGATGTCTTAATGCGACTGCATAGTCTCACAAATGCAGCAGCAGCAACGGCTTTATTTTCCTTTATGTCGGTCTATGTAAATAACACATAATCTGGGTGCTTGGGTTTCTTCTGGATGCTGTAGCTGAA
>NW_009605450.1:67686-74816 GCF_000690535.1 Cariama cristata | reverse complement strand
GGGTGTCTGGGGGGGGGGGGGGGGGTAGGAATAAATCCTTGAAGGATGACAGCTTGTGATTTTCTTCTGCTACTTGTACATACATGGCAAGAGACACAAGAGACAAGCTCACTGGAATTTAATCTTATTATGATCCGTTTCCACCCGCACTTCATAGGCCTGGATGTTAAACAGACCCTTCTCCCAGTCGTGTCAGTCCCCGGCAGCCCTTACAGAGGCAGCGAAGACGACACACTGGGCTCGCTGGGGCTGGCTGAACCGTATCGCTGCAACGTGAACCATTTATTCTTCCATAACCCGAGCTGCTGAAGTGCTCGAGATCTACCTGAAGTACTTTTATCGCTATCTGAGGGAGTTATCATAGAATTACAGACCGTATTCAAGAATGAAATATGGTGCAGTCCGATTGGCATCAAAGCCCAACAGACTGTTTGGGGAATAGTTTGTTCTTCTAATGTTGACATTATATCATTTGTTTTTGGCAGCTCAACACCACCGACAAGTTTCATCTTATTCAAATTGTCTTGAAAAAGCTTAATAACTCTCTTTATTTGGCATATCTTTTAGAAGAAAAAGAAAATAGATACATTATTTGTAAAGCAACATATGTCTGATGACTTTGATCTGTGCCGATGCAATACCCTTCAAGGATAAAAGCAGAGCTGTTTAAGAGGAAGATTCATCATATGACTATACACTTTCCAGCAGCTTTTCGAAAACACATTTCTACTCAATTAGCACTTACAGTGATAGCTAATTTTAGATATTAAGGCACTGAACTTTTTGTTGTCATGCTTTCATGCTACAATCCTCTCCAGTTAAAGCAGAATTTATTCAAAATGTTTCCCTAACACTTTTCACATATTTTCTCTGCTTAAAGCTGTCAGCTTGATTACATTAATACACAACACAGAGGCTGAAACAGAGGTTAATTATTCAGCTGTTAAATTCCTATAGAAAAGTGAAATTACAGAATGGCGTGGGTTAAATATATACTATAGAGCTATAACACGGTAGGGGACGCATTATTGCTCTTGATTAGGTTGTCTTGAGCCAGGAACTAGCGGTGTGATTCAGTTTTAGGTATCTAGGTGGCTGTTTCAGGACTTCTGACTATATTTAATCTGACGTCAAGTAACTTTTTTCATTATGCAAATGTATTTATACTAGTTAAAAGGAGAGACTCAGGGTTAAATTTTTTTAGTGGCTTTTTAGGGGGGCGAATTTTTGGGGTTTTGTTGTTGTTGTGTGGGTGTTTGCTTTTTTTGGTGGGTGTTTTTTTTTTCCCCCCACATGCTGTAAAACCATATGACAAATAACACATATTCCTGTGGAGGATACATTCCAGCCACACGTGCGCCTGGCATTCAGGTTTACACAGATGCTGACTCTTCATCTGGGTTATGCTTTGTCTTTCATTTTGATCATCCCAGACTGTTTATACGAAAGCTGAAAAGCATTTTTAAAAATAAATCCTGGCACATTTCTCCACTACCTGTGGTCATGTAGTTTATGTACAGTGCAAACGAAGTTCATTATGAATACATACAAGACCAAGAAGCATATATGAAAAACAGACCAGCACTTGAAAAAACCTAGGGCACTGGGAGGCTTTCGTGGTGGTCAGAAGACCAGCAAACTGAAACACTTCAGAACAACTCTTTGCTCTTTCTTTCCCAACTGCAATTAAGTTTTCCCCTTAAAATATAAACTTCAGTCATAAAACCACCTAAAACCTGTATAACAGTCTAAATCTAAATCACAAATACAGTAGGCCTCTCTGACTATACCAGCTGGATGCGATTTGAAAGCAAGATCCAGATTCTCTCAACAGTTCACAAAAGAACTGATTTGGATCACATCTTTTTTTCATGCAGTGTATATTTATGCAGTTTTATGAGTCTGTGTGGCACTAGCCTTTTAGCAACTGGGTACAGATACACGAGTATCTTTATTTTGGGTTAAGTTTCTTGTTGTTGATAACTCTGGGTATCTTCTTCCCTATCTCTCTTTATCTCCATATTTTGTTACCTGCGATATTGAAGTCAGAAAATTCAGTAGTCTTATGGGAGATCAGCTATGTTGTATGATGAATTCGAGAGAAAATGAATACATCAGTCGTTGAATTTTTACACCAACTATAAAAATACTCCTCTTGACTGTTCCCTGCATTTCGCCACCTTTCCCGAGAGGCCACCATAACTTGTCCCACGTGGCATCTCTTACACGATGGACATCTTCCCCGATCAACTTCAATCACTGTTGTGAGAATTATCCCAATTGTTCAGTCAAGTTCATAGGAAAAATACTCCACCCTTTTGCATATACAGTGAGACTACAAACTCAGAAGTACATCTCTGAGAAAGCACGCGTCATTCGCTCCTCAGCATAACAGACTTGCCTGACATTGTTACATGCCATGTCAGTTTTTCCTGTATTTTACTCCAGGAAAGTCAATTATATTTCTAAAGGGCATCCTTCCCATAGTTGAATTCTCTACATTCTGTAAGCCACATGTTCATGGGTGCGTAACGAGTAACAGAAATTTGCATCTTCTCTACAGCTGCCTTTCAGCTATTTTCAAAATTTCTTTGGAGCTGACATTGTTTTAGTGCACCCAGTGACACACTATAATGGACCTTGATTGCATTTGCCTTTCAATACACATTATGATCAAGTAGCACGTTCACGTTCGTAATTTTCTCTTAAAAACACTTTGGAAGCTTTGGACTTCACATCTTTACATACTCAAGAGTGGGTTTTGCAGAGAAACCTTACGTATTCTGTTCCTGCTTTCACAGACATCACAGAACACTTTCGTTTATTTGACCAACCACTAACACTTCTTTTTCCATAAGAAAATGTGTCTTATGTATACTCAAGAAGTCACAACGCTGGCAGGATTTTTTTCCATTATGGTTTCTTCTTCTGCACTGTTTGCATTAGCATTTCTTTCACATCAATGTTCACAGTAAGCCAGTTCTTTTGAATCAGTTGTGCAGCTTGTCTTTTTGTGCTCCGCTACTTTTTCCATCAGCTTTTCCACTGAACTTTCATTTCAAGATCAATAGACTTAGTTTACCGCAGTGCAAGACTTCCCTGCTATCGCCACTGTCATTTTAGTCACCTTTAGTGGCTTACAAATTCAGTTCCATTTCAAATGGCTTAGCAGGTAAGATACAAATACAAAGCGTTATTTTCTTCCTAATGATATATTATGAATACAAGTCTTAAGAAGGGCAGAGTTAGTAGCTGTGCCCTACAGTATGAAAACGGATTAATCTCCTGCATTCCATTATGCATCACAGCCCCAACACAGTAGTCTTGAGTTTGACCAAATCTAATCAGCACTGATGCTATTACCTAAAAAGCAGTAAAATTCAAATATAAAATTTGAAACCGTTCTTCTTCTACACTTTATATGGTTGCTGTCTGCATCACGAAAATGATAGAGCAGAACTTTCCACGAAGCCAATCTCATTATAGTATAAACTTCAAAAAAACCCATAGGTAATCATGAGAAGCAATGGCACTGTGAAAAATCCTCATATTAGAAAAGTCATCTGTAATCATGGCATAACAAAAAAATTCAGCCTTCCCTTGGACCAGAAAAAAACCCCAAACTTTTCTCCCTCTCCCCACCGCCCCAGTGTTGAACATAATCAATAACGTAACATGCTTGGTAAATCATTGACAGTTAAAAATCTAATTGGAAATACCACCCAACTCACAGCAAAAGAGCAGCTAACATACACAAATGCCTACTAAAAATCAATTACCTGAAAACTAATAGGGATCCATTTAGTTACAGGAATGGCTTTGCATTGATTTCTTCCCTTATCTTTTGTATGTTAGTGTGTGAGCAGAAGTACACTGAAGACAACGCCGCATATTCAAAATTGTTATTTCTTCTATGATCTAGAAACCCTGCTGATCAAATTCATTTCATAAAGGAAAACCTGACTGAATTCTAGCCTTGGATACGGATGGGTTTAGTGGTTTTGTTTGGGTTTGCTTAAAAAACTGGGTGTGTTCTTTCTCCTACCCCCCCCCCCCAAAAAAAAAAAAAAAGCCCTGGCTTCTTTCACATGAGTTTCCTTTAAAGCTGATGTTTGCTGGCTTAAAATACAAAGCCGTTGTCATTTCCACACAGTGTGATTTAATTTGCGAGCTGTAACACTACAGGTGGACTGGCACACATGAGTGACTGATCAGCTGCCACCATCCCATGTCTGAGTCAGCACAGAGGGGGATTTAACCTTCCCGTTGCAAGGTCAGCAGACCAACATTCCCCTCTTCCCCCTCAACGCAGCAGCAATAATTGCACAGATATGTTGAGCAATTTAACTCCCTAGAATGTCAGAATTTCAACCTTTTTTGATGTACGCCAGATTTGGTGTACATTGCACAGACACGACATTTCTGTGCTTTCCCTGGCAATTCTATTTCAATAATGATCAAGAAACAGAATTGAGTAGGGAAACAGGAAAAAAAACCCAACCACAAAACAACGTGATGTTAAGGCTGCCCTTTAACTCGTCAGCATAAGACGAGGGGATGTACTTAACCAAAACTGCAAACAAGCTTTCCATAAACACAGTGGAATGAGTCAGTTACACAATGAATCACATTTTTATGAAAATGAGACATAGAAAACTTTCTTATTTGAAAAAAAATCACAGGAAAAAAAAAATATCTGACTCGACATAGCTGGTCTGGCCTATCCACCTTAAGTTTCAAAAGAAAGTAAGAACATGAAAAAGGAAGGAAGAACCAGAAGCTATCAGCTTCAAACTACTCTAACCCCTTAGGAAGGACAATTACTTTAACCCTATTACCATAAACAGAATTCTTGGCTGGAAAACATGATAGGAACCATGATTGAATAAGGCATGCTGCACAGTTAAGCAATCACAAATCACACTGAATTTTGATTCTAGCAGGATGTCTTGAAAATAGAAATTAAATATCTACAGCTCCAGAGACTTACAGCCAGATTTCATTTCAAATAATGTCTGCAGCTAAAGAAAACAGTAAGATAACAAATGTCATTTCATAGAAAATGTATCTCAAAATTTTTAAGTTTTAATCATCTGCATATCTCCCAATATATTTTAGAAGCCTTCTATGCTTGTTAAAAAAAAAAGAAAAACCTCACACTAAAAAAGCCACTGGGTTCGAGTTAGAAATTATATGCTGTGTTCCAAATAGTAGATAATTGTGAAATTTCAGTGTCCTAATCTGGAATTAAAATAGGAGAACAATTCACAGCAGGGATGGGCAGAATAAGGCTAAAGGGCTCCTGAACCTAAAATCCTCCCCCCTAAGGTCCCTTTTGGGGCCACTCTTTATGGATCCTGTTTTCCAGAGAGCCCTGGGGCAGCCAATTGCTACCTGCAAACACTTCTGCTTTCTTTGGAGACATCAACCACTCACATCGGTACCTTCGCAGACTTAGATCCACCGACTGCCAGAAACCACCCACAGCTTCTTCCCAAGTAGCAACCACAAGAGTTTCCTACCGAGCCCTTGCAAAATGAGGGTTATTCAGCTGAAGAACAGATCACTACAAAAACCTACCCAACTTCAGAGCAATCCGAGGCTGCTGCATTTGAGGATTTGCAATTGTGCGATTTTAACGGCAGCTCATAGGTGTAACAGAACGCCATTTAGCATCAGTTTGCTCAAGTCTCAAAACCATTCATGGAATTTCACTCCCACCCCCTTACATACTGGTTCCACCACACTGGATGGCTTCCCCTGGTTAGAAGTTCTCAGAAATCAGTCACCTTAACAACACGTAATACCTCCCAAAGCTTAGACATGCCTGGGTAGCAAACTGCAGAAACACACGGCAACAAGTAAAATCTGAGCTCTCGCCGTTAATCCACCAACCACCACAGCTACAAGGAAACGGAAACCTGGAACCACAAAATCCCGCTGCCCTGCCTCACTCCCTGCTCCAAGTCAGCCCATCCAACTGTCTTCTCCCAGTGCTTGCATACAGCTGCAAGCACTGTCTGTTCCTCTGATCACCTCCCACTCCATGACCTTTAAAGATCTCTGCATACTTTTCCTCCCTACAGAAAGTGGCTTAATCTAACCTATAACTGACTTAAACTTCAGTACAAAAGTGCGTTCGCTGCTTGAAATCCTACTGGAATTTAGCACTGTTAGATACAGGGGAGATAAAGGTTGTAGAGATGGAAAGTTGTGTGTCTAACCCACCCATTGTGGGCATAATCCTTAAACTATGGATAAAGAGCTGACTGCTTAAAAAAAAAAATCTCCCATCCTCCCTTGGCTCTCGTAGGGGGCCTATGCTCGAGATGGTAACTCATGCATACAGAGTCGCAAGCGAACAGCAGCTTCTATACCCAAAAAGTCCCTTCTGGATTCACACAGCAGCTGCAAAAACACATGTTGGCCAACCCCACTGGATGTCCTGCACTTGGCAAGCAATCACAAACACATGGAGCCACTGGGGAGGTAGGGAACAGCTAAGGGAGATGCAACAAAACAGGAAAAAAAAAAATCCCCTCAAAGAGAAATGAACAATAGAGAAGGGTGAGAGGGGGAAGAGGAGAAGGTCATTGCAAGGCAAAGAAAGAAGAGGGCAAGAGAGTCTGGGAAAGTGGTGAGGTAAGCGAAGCATATGAAGAAACAGGCTGCGAGGAAGATGTCCCGCCATCAGCACATAAAACAAGGCTCCTGCTGGAAGATAGCTGGGAACAAATGACCGGCAGAAACAAACCAAAAAAATCTGCAAGACAAAGAGAGCTCAGTCACACATTAGTAACCAGAAAGGCTTTCCAGGCCACAGCTACTTCTGTGCTGATAACCCAGAAAGCAATACACTGAAAGGTTTGGACATCGTCACTGGGTGACTAAGTAGGTTAGGCTTGAGAAGAGACGATGCATATCAAATGCAAAATGGATAAAATTAAACATTTATCAACAACAGAAACAAAGTTGGGCTAAGCTTCCAAAAATACTGAGCACTACCAAAATACAAGTCAAGCCCTGAGACAGAGAGACAGCCAATTGAGCCTCCTACAGCTTTTAGCTTCAATGGCTTGCAAGCTATTCCTTCAGGTCTTTCAGACAGCAAGATTAGTGCTTCAGTTCCT
>NW_009605450.1:35256-67651 GCF_000690535.1 Cariama cristata | reverse complement strand
ACTCCTTAAATTCACCACAGCTGGGCTGCTCAGTGCATAATGGCAGTCTTCATCAGGGAGGGGCTCCGCACATCACATGCCAGATCACCTCTGGGCTGGGGGGGGAGAGAAAACCCAATGTTGTTTCTGTCAGGTAGGATAGCTGTTCAGAAGAGGCAAATAAATGAAAGCTTTTCTCTCTTACTGAAAGAGACACCCATCTGCCTTCCTAAACCCAGCAAGCTTCAAGGTAAAGAGGGCAAAGAAAAAAAGAAACAAGGCAGAGGAACGAGCCACTTTTCTCTGCTGAGGGAGATGCAATGGTTTATAGTGAGGTAGAGAACAGGTAAGAAAAGACCCATTTGTAAGTTCTATTCACACACTTTTCATATTACATTCCCTTCTGCGTTCATAGCAACTTGAGTCACAAAGAAACCGTGACCTCAAATTGCGTTATTTCCTGGGCTCCGGAGAACAGAGGCAAAGCTGTTCCCCAGCCTCCGCAGCGCAGTGTTATTCCCCCTCCCAAGCTACACAGCGCTTACGGGCACACAAAACCGTTCTGCATAGGAGGTAGCACTGCGGTTTTGTTTGCTGTTGGGTTTGGGCTAGAAGATATTTTGTTGTCAAGTACTTCTGAGTTTTTCCCTACCTGAAACGGTTTTGTCTTTATTTCCAGGATAAAATATGTGGTTGCGCTGTAAAGATGCATTACACTGATGCAGCTTAACTCCCCGTCCCACCAGCACAGGAACATCCATGCTGCAGAAGTCCGGAATGGTGACATGGTTGTCACCACACTTAGCTAACAAATACACTAGCGTGTGTTCGGGTTGGTTTTTGGTGTGTTTTTGGTTTTTTGTGTTGTTTTTTTTTTTTTTAACATAGACAAGGCTTCATCTCTAGAGGAAAAGTAACCTGTTCACAAAACCAAATTTATTTTTATTCTAATTTGCAAGAGGATTTCCTTCTACACATTTTTTTAAACTGTGTAATTTAAGCTTACTTACAGTTAATCCATTTTTCTAATTACACTGTTTCTCTCACTATAGATCAACAGTTGATTAATCAGACTCTTCAGTGAAGCAGCAAGGTGTCTGACCTCTTTTACTTGCTGTATTTCTAATGAACTTCATCTCACATTCTTCAATGAAACACAAAACACAATCCATTTCAAACTATCTTTAGAATATCCAACTGACTACAGGGAGCCCATCAGGAGCTCACCTATGGGCGAGGCTACCAAATTTATGCTCTGTCAGCACTTCTGCACAAGTCTTGTATCTTACTACACACTCTTAGTGTTAACAAAGAAATGTTTCAACAGCTAGTTTTTCATAACTTAATCTGCATTTGCATGTGACAATTTTGTAGTTCCTCATGACAACTACACATGTACAGCAGGTTGTAGTCCAGCAGAAGGCTCTACTATGAAGCGACAAAGACCTCCTTTAGTTGGAGAAAAGCTGTTACCGCTCACAAGATGTAAGCGCTTGCATTTCTTCTGCATCTAACGGTTGGACTCGATCATCTTAAAGGTCTTTTCCAACCTAAACAATTCTACGGATTCTAACCTGCAAAGTGACTAAATACAGAAAAACTCAATGAGTCTGAACCCAGTCATTTTCTCACACTCCCAGGCATTTGCCAGTGCATAAATCCGTTCATGCAGAATGGAGGCAGAATATAGCACCCAGCCCAAGAGCAGGGCTGCCAGGGATTTTGGGAAGTTATTCCCCAGACTTCAAAGAAGGTCAACTAAACAAGATGTTTTTCTAACTGTCCTTAAAAAGCTTCCCAAAGATGGAAGCTCCACCACCTTCCCATGTTGCTTTATTCCACCAGTTTGCTATTTTTACAAGCAGGCAGTTTTTCCTAGGCTTTAACTTTCTTTTACCCTGTTGCTGCTCATCTTGTTCTTCATAAAGACAAGCCAGATCATTCACTTTTTCTTTACCGTAAGACTACATATTAAAAAAATTCTTACATCTCCTTTTCCTGTTCATACCTAGTGGAGCAACATTTTCTAGGCCTCCGATCAGTCTCCTTCAGATTTTCAAGTGGTTATTCTCTTTCCAAACTGGCACAATATACTAAGCTGAGACTTTGTCAAAGCTGAATAGAGTTTGGGAGAACTCCTTGGCACCTCTGTCAGGCCAATACCCCATTTATACTTTCAAATCGGCTGTCTTTGTGTAACCACAGGATCTCATTGACTCCTCATCAGCTTGTGGTCTGCTGTAATCCCAAGGTCCCTACCTGGAGCTCTCCTGCCTATCTACTCTTTGGGTGGCTGACTTCTGCTATTTAAAGCTGGTAGCACAGCACCTGTTCACACTGAATGTCATCCAACTTTTGGGGTTTGTTTCCCTAATTTAAGATGACTTTGAATTCTCCTCCTGCCTTTCAGCGTGCTCATAGTCCAGCCTGAAATGTTTGCATATTTAATAAGCACACACTCCATTCCATCATCCAGGTCATTGGGAAAATACTGAGCAGGTTTATGCATGATGATACACATTCACAGAAGGTCAAGCCATGCAGAACCCTTCACTCTTACCAGTTTGTACAATCCAACTGTATTGCACTTTCAACGCTTCTCACAGAAACAGAAGTTGGGGTCTCATAACCAATACCCTTTCATGCTTACGCCACGTAGCCCCATAAAACAATAAGGAAAGACAGTATTGGTCCAGTATGTACCCAAAAAGATGCTATGCGAAGTATAGACGCTCAAGAATCCCATGGAATTCAAAACCCTTTTCCCCAGTCTTAAAAACATTTCAGAATTGGTAAATACCAACTCTAAATAGGGCCAAGTTCCTGCAAACTTCCACAGTTTGAACTGATAGCTGAGGCTATGAGTACTGGAAGTTTAAAAAGCCTACAGCTGGAGTGAATTACCTTAATTCTACTTTTAGAAAAAAATCTATATTAAAGTTGATCTTTGTTTTGGCACACTCATTTCCCAAAATACTACAGGAGTAGTAACTGCATACGTTATTTAAAACAGAAGAATGGAGATTTTGTATTCCCCCCCAAAAAAAAAAAAAAAAGATAATGCATGTGTAAGGAACTAGCACAGTGAAAGAGAAATAGTCTGGGCTAGCCTGCTGCTTCATTTGTAAAAGCTGTTTTATTTTAAAACTCTGTTCTTCCCAGGGCTCCCTACTAACATTGGGCTAGCTGACTCACTGAATGTTCCCTTTAAACTTACACGGTATCAATTAATAGATTACAGGAGCCATTGATTTACCTTTAAAGTTCTACTTTATGATCTCTGATCCTCTGGGAAGTGAGCAGATACCTATGTAGTGACAGCTCACATCTTCGGCAGCCTACAGCAAAGGCTTCCTTTACACTCACTGGGGTAAGACTAAAGTACGAGAGGTATTTGAAGCTTGTAAAGTATTTTCCCTGGGTTTCTAGCAGGAGTTTGGTTCACCTAAAAACCACTTGACCGTAGGTTATTTGTTTAGAAAGGCCACAGACTACAGAGACAGTACTGCTAAGGCATATGTTGAAGTGACAGGAATGTTTATTTCTATTGGCTCAATATTTCAAATTCAAAATCATGGAAGCGTAAGAATGTTTCGCAAATAAACTAAAACACCACTAAATAGAACAGTTGGTAGACCAAGTCCAAATTGGACCCAGGTTCAAACTAAAGGCTTCCTTGGACATCCAGACCACTGAAGGTACTCCAGTATGATCACACTGCTTCCCAGTCATTGCCTGACTGTGGGATGACCAGACGTTCTTGGTCTGGACCCTCACGCTCCCATAGACACCCAGGCTACCTCCAAGGCTCAAACCCGATATCCAGCTTCACTACAACATCAAGAACAAAAGTCTCAGTGCCCTTTGCCAGACTAGTTACCAGGACAAAATCCCAAAACTACAGAACGGCCATTTGGAAGTGGGAGCAATATGAATGCTAAAATGTAAAACAATTAAGTGGGTATTCTAAATCATGCTCTTTATTGCTCTTCTTCTCTTACTAAGCACCTGTGCAATCTGCATATTGGCCTTCATCCAACCTTACAACTTCAACTCCTTGAGCCAGGCTTTGCAGTGGCATACTGAAAGCACCAAATCCAACCAAGACACAAAGCAATGCATCTTAATATTCTTACATTTTTAGTCACTTACTACATCGCTTAAATCATTGCTCCAGCTCACATGCCATGGTTTCTTCCATAACAGTGAACATTTTCTAACTGGAGTCTCCTGATAACTTCGAAAATACCACATCTATTAATTGGAAGATTAAAGGACAAAATTTTTTGAAAATATTAACTGAAAATTAAAAACACCTCAATGAAGCATCTAAAGGGATGTTATATAGAAGGGAAAGGTATCACTACAGCATTGGCACACCAGCTGAAGGAACCTTACTGGACTGCGTGTTAAAGTCACTTAGTTATTTTTTTAAAAAACTCTTGAAAGATACAGAAAGGGTGATTATCCTTTCCTTCAAAATCCCATCTGCTTTGAATTCTTACAGCTTCAAAATAAGCACACAGTTCTAATTAATTTTAATGATCCATACTGAATTACTTACCATCTAAACAAAACTATTTAATTTCTTAGTGGTTTTGAATTTTATTTTTTCATCTTTGCTAATTTATAAACGCTTTTCATAAACAGAAGCTACAGTTCACCTTGAAGGAGATACTTTCAAGTGTGATGTACGGTTGCATAGGCCTACTGTGTTCAGGCATGCTGGCAGGACAATGCTGAATCCAAATTAATGCACAGAATTGAAATACAGATCACTTGGTGCTCTCTTCTTGAGGAAGTTCCCGAATGAATGCAGATCTAAATCAGAGCAGTGATATCACAGTTAAAAGGACCAACCTACATTCAACTGAATTGAGGGCAAGGAAGGAGAAAAATCGCTGTTTAGCAAACTTGTACATCTTTTGCATTTAATTTAATCATTTATCACCAAGGAAAGCCTGTTTCAGTAACATCTTTGGTAATGGTTTTAGGATACGCTGTATTCAACAGCCCAGTTTTCTACAGCTATAGATGGATACAGGGGAAAAAAAAAAATCAAAAAAATGACAATGAAATTCTGACTTCAGACTTGACAAAAGTTTTGCTATTTAACTCAACGGGACCAGGGTTTTCCCCTGAATATGCCTGGTAAAACGAGGAAGTAGCCCAGGAAATTTAGAGTTCAGTTTATATCCCTGACCTTAAATAGCATATATACTGCTAAACTCCAAAGTTTTCCCCCATTCAAATTATTATGATGAATATTATAAGCAGAATACTGGCAATATAAGCACTAACAAAACACTTCTTATTGGTTTGGGCAAACACTGAATTTTGACCTAAGCGTCCGTCCCTAGAATGGTTCTTTATAGGTCTGTGAAGCTTGTGTTGAGAAAAGGTATATAATATTGAGCTCCCAAACCAACATTTCTATTTACCCCCACCTTGGATCATTCCCTTTTTTTCTTCTCAACACCCTCTTTTGCATCTGCACTAAAAAAAGTCACAGGGTACAACTTAATTCCATGAATTAATGTCAAAATTCTATCAAACAATGTGGGGTTTTTTTTCCCTCTACTCCCTTTCAATTCTGGGTTAACTTTGAAACATCTGTCATGTCCTGCTTTGCGTTCTACATTAGAATCTTGTTTCTCTTGCAGTCTTAGAGTTTGCCGCAATGACAACTGGCATTTAATAATTAGTTTCCCAATTTCCACAAAAGCACTCAGATTTCACAGAATATGACCTGTAGGTAGTTTGCATACAGACACTTTGCCCTCACTGACGCTTTCTGGAAAAGGAATGGCTCATTACAATGCAAATTAAACTAACCCATGTCATGGGCTATTATAAAAAGAAAACCACTAACACAAAACACCAAATAAAACCCAAAACATCCTCCTCACGGGTCTCTTAAGATTCACTACAACGGACACATTACAGCGGAGCTTTATGTATTAAGAGATCATCATGTTTTCTCTGGCCCTAAAATCTAAAGGTTTCCAAGCATTACTACCACTTAACCACCCCCCTCTTCCCCAAGCCAACCCATTTAGCTTTAAAAAAGTGTTTCTTCTCCCCAAATCAGCTTCAGTGTTTGATCCATACGCACTAGAAAAATGTAGACATTCCTTCACTGAAAACACACCAGAAACCCTAACACGGGTACATGTCTCCAAGTTTATTTATATGCTGCAAAGGGAAAAACCATCTACATACTAAATTAAGGCCATCAGGATACTGGGGGAAGAGGTTATGTTTGTGTAATAAAATGTTCCTCTGCTTTCAAAATATGCTATATTAATAATACATTATTCTATTAATAATATATTAATGACCCTCCTCCTCCCTCTCGTGGAAGCTTCAGTCACTGAAGACAACACTTTTCCATGATTTCAGTGGACTACGCACAGAATAGTGTAAAATGTGGGTGATGTCTTATGAATAAGAGTTATTCTTTAGCATTTTACGGGGGTGGGGGGTGGTGGTGGTGTGTGAACAGATCTGTTACAATTTGTTTGTTATCTGGACGACCTCCCCTCAGCTACACAGACAGGATTTATCCTACCTCAAATCAGCTAGAACTGTCAGTATTTGTAGACAAGCAATTTAAACTGTTAGTAAAAGAAGAATTTGATTATTTCTCTGCAACTCCCATTTGACAAGACCATCACTACTCATCTTCTCCCTTGTAGGTGCCAGTGTGGACTTGATGAGAAAGATTTTGGACTTGACACTCGAGCGTTATCGATTACAGAATAAGTCTATTACTGGCCTACACTTTCTGTTTTCCAGAGGACTACGAAGTAGCTCTGAAAACAGATTCAGAGCCAACAACCAAAAATCTGAAAAGAACTGCCTGCTGTATTCGATGAACTTAACTCATCCAAATTATATGTGCTCATTCCAGCATCTAATGTATATCACTATGAGTTTCCTCCTTATGTTTTTTTTGGTGAGCTTTTTTTCCCCATTTTGTTTTTTAAAAATCTTCCAAGCTGGAACCAGGATCAATTGACTATTATTTCTCTGGCGACTTGTGCTGCTCAATTATGACATTTCATTTCAACCTTACTCTCCTAACACCTTGCATTAATCCACCCAAATAACTACTGGAGACATTTTTGAGATGATTGATTTTTCACATCTGAAAGACATTTGTTCTGGTATGCTAACAGTAATAAATGAGAGGGGGGCCTTCAAGAGTACAGAATGAAACTGAAGGCCAAAGTAAACGTTACGTTTCAAAGTACAATGACTGAAAAATTTCATATAAACATTTTTAAGAGACATTTTCTTCCACAATGTACATAATCTGTTTGTTTGTCATCAAGGATTTGAATACTACATCATCAACGTGATTAGAAACACAAATTGACCTATTTGTCACAGCAATAGCAGTTATAGCCAGAGGATCAAATATCCGAATTTGCCCTTGCACATCAGAGAAACCTCAAGAAAGTAAACTAATATTTCAAGAACTCAGCAGGGAATACATGACAAATTAAGTCTCCAAAATAATTATGACATCCCAAAGGGAAAATGTACTTCACTTGCAGATCACTCCTAGACTTTTACATATCTCTTAAAACACACTTTAAAAGGGCAGTACTGTCATAGTTTATAATAGATTATGTTTCCAGGATCCAAGGGCTCACGTTTTGAGGCCCTGAAACAGATCCCCAGCACAGGGCACACTTGGAAGCAAGATCAGGATACTTCGCTCTGAAAGGCCATCTACCTTTCCAGGAAGGTTATTTTCTACAGGGTTTATTTTAAATGCCATAGCCTTGCTATTTATAGTCTTTTATACTTGTGTTTATACTGATACTCAATAACACTGGGGACCTGAAATACGGGGTTCAGGAGTGTGCACATCCACGTATACACGTGCAATTCACACAACTGAGTACGGAGCAGCACGAGCAGTTCCCACAGAGGGACTAACTGTGGGGAACAGGAAAACAAGTGGTGGTCACAAAGGGAAGATAAGGGTACAGAAAACACCAAAATAATGGGTGAAATGCCCAGAAATCACTCCTACTTCAGAGGGTGGCAGAGTCACATAAAAAGTGACAATAAGCCTGCTCTCTCTTCCCAGCCTTCCAGTGTAACTGTGGCATAGATCTGACACTAAATATTTACTTATGGGAATTGTATACATTTTTCAAAAGAGAACCATTAATTTCTCTGCAAGACAGGTCAGCAGTACTCTCATTTCTTCAAAATTAACCCAGAATAAAGAATAAACACAAAATAGTGGTTTTTTTTTTCCCCAAAACCAATCCGATAGACTTAATGTCTATATACACGCATGCAACTACGAACTGTTTTTTTCTTATTCACGCTACAAAGATCTCTGTTGTCTGAACCCAAATCAGAAGTCTGACATGTTAGCAAATTTTCAGTCAATCACTTCTCTAGCTTTATACTACCTTTTACTTCAATATAGAAATGAAAAAAAAAAAAATCATTTGGCAATGCCAGAGGCACCTTCAAGTCCAAGAATAGTTAGATGTGAAAACATCTTTTAGTACAAGTAAGGAAGAAAAGCTAAAGAAAAAACCTCAGTAAATCCCACTGGCAAAATACTAAAAGCAATGAGTAGACTAAAGCATATTAGTTGTTAGTAGAAATGCACAAACAGATAAAAGGTTGCGGTAGCTTTCATATGTTCTTCTATTAAGAGACTTTAAGCACTGTGTTGTAGTGCCAGCTTGGAGAGCAGTGAAACTGAATTTTTGGAAGCTATAAAAATGAAGTAGGTGAAGCAAGGAAAACATTATCGCATCTGTCAAGTTTTTTAATACTAAGGGATCTGATGACTGCCAGGAGAAAAAAAAAGGCAATATATGTAACTAAAAAAGCCATACCAATTTCTCCATAAAATTCTGTTGCTTCTTATGTTCATGTCTCTCCCCATTCCCTTCACTGTCTTTGCTTTCAGAGAAAACACTTTTCATAGAAGGATCAAGTCTGAACACAACATCCACTAGAAATACCCGTCTTCCGAATAGATTGTTAGGTATCACAGCTATGTATGTGTTTTATGAAGGCCTGAGAAGCTTCTGCACAGCTTCAGTACAATAACACAGTCTTTAAGGAAATCAGAATAGATATCAACATATCCCAGTATTCAAATTCATCATCACCGTGTTCGATAAAGAAAGGCACACCAAGTGCCTCAGAGTACATCCCTGGTGTTCGGGCCAGGAACCCGACAGCTTCCGAGCCGGACTGAGGCTTGGGGATTTGGTCTTGGTTCCACACCACTCCAGCCACAGCACTGCCAACAAAGCAAAATTTTATACCTACTGAATAAACCCAAGCAGCTTAAGTAAGAATTTAGGAAAGCCTCCTATTCAGCCACAGGTGCATTTTCCCAAAAAGGATAGTCAGAGCCATTACAACCCGAATCAGAATAAATTTTGGCATACATTTTAGTATTTTTAAATGAAAAAAATGCTATAAAATTCACAGTGAAAATTCATACGTTTTCTGACATCTACTTCCATTCTACCATTGAAATACCTTTTAAAATTTTGACACTCAACTTCAGCATACTTTCAATGCTCTCAGCACAGAAGTATTTTCTAACTACTCTCAAGCTACAGCCATCCAAGTTTCTTACAGCTTATATTGTCTTAGACCTGTTAAATTCACAAAGCGATCAAATAAGTGCGAATATTGTGTATAAGGCTGAAAAAGTCAAGTATGTCAACTCTAACACTGTTCCATCTGCTATTCATAGCTCAAAGCAAAGTTTCTTTTATATAGGCCTAATTTCGTTCGTTCAAGCACGTATGGAAAACCAGCATCCGATAGCATATATGCAAGAAATGGCAGGCCACATCTTTAAACTGCCTTTTATTACAAATTAAAAGCTGCTTCTGCACACAGGCATCGCTTCATTTAAACAGACTTAAGTATTCGAGAATGGCAGGACTGAACCTGATTGGTACAGCAGTACTTTTATATAACCTTTTTATTTTTTTGGTCATTAAACACACATGCAATCAGCAGCAAAGCACAGCCTAATTGAGAGACAAGAGAAGCACTCAGATACGTGATTGTATTTCATAGTTCTGAGACATAACTGCATCACGCCTTAGGCATGTCCATTATCCTCTACCTTAACTTCTGCTCTATAAACAAATGAAGTAAGAAATAATATTTATACCTTTCCCAACCCTTCTTCCAGAATGGATGTCCTAATTTTTTTTTTTTCTAGATGCCACATCTTCAGGGCCATAAAATTGAGACAAAAGAGCCAGAACTTGTAACACTGCAACTGCTGCGCTGATTCTGAGCTTATAAACTTCCTAACGCTACTATAAATACCACTTTGTTTGCCATGATGTGTATTCCTGCCGCACAGCTCAGGCAGCCGGAGGGCAGAGGGGGTGTGCGTGTGAAGTATCAGCAGCGAACATCATCTATTTCGTTTGTGAAAGAGTTCGTTGCAGCCTCAGAGGTCTGTTCTTTACCATACACGTGCTTAATCCCCATCAGCATTAGTGAAGCTTAATGCAGAATTTATGGAGAAAAATGAAGGGTTTGTATTAGCCCAAGTAAATGGGTTGCTCTATCTTTTGGTCCTGCTTAATGAAAAATAGCAGCTGCTTTTAAGCATGCTTTGTAGCTAGACAAGTCTTTGTTACTGCAGAGAAATGTAAATTTATGGGAGTAACAAAACAAATTGATTAGTGACATGGAAACCACTTAATTCTTGCTTCCTATATGGGAGACTGTTAAGCAACCATTTAACCTATTTGTATTTTGTAAGGAAGATACTGCAAGCCTTCAGCTGAGATGCTGAAAATTCAAAATGATCTTTTATTCTAACCCACCTGCAAAACTACAGTCTCCTTACAGCTCTACACGGGGCTAATCGTCCAGCTCTAAGTTTAGAGCACAACTAGGTTAGGCTAGCAAAGCATGCCAAGATTCTAATTTAAAACAGCTACTAATTGTTGCTGTACATTATCCAGTCAACTCAAGGCAGATGAAACGATCCGAGTACAATCTATGAAAACCCAAATATCCAGCTAAAGAGTCCAAAACGCAGTCTCACATATGCAAGCCATACGGCGTTACACAGTCATTTACAGTAACATACACAATTACCTGGTCCCCATTTTTACATTCAAAAAACGTCATAGATTGGACACACACCCTAAATATCACGTACACGTAACTCCTATCAGTTCTAATGCAAACAATCTGCAGTGATCAAAAAGGCTTAACTCGCATTCAGATACACTTCCAAACACTCCTTCCAACACTTCTAAACGTGATAAACACGTACCAGCCACTTTGCCTCCTCAATTTGGCAATTTCATATAAGCAAATAAAAGACAATTGAATCCACAGGCATTTTAGAACAGAACGCAGAACTACAGTTTATAGATAATTTTACAAAATGTCAATATAAAACTGTCCTTCTTGACCAAACTGCTATATGTTTATATCATTCCCCTACAAAAAGCTCAGTATTTTAAAACAGAAATACAATAGCAAAATATTGAATTGACACTTATGATAAAATGCATTTGATTAAGACCTAATAAAGTAGTCTGTATATTACTAGTGAATAATGCATCATAAGATAAAGCTAGACATAAAGCAAATAAGAGTGTCAACGCTAATTCCAATGTGCATTTTTCAGCCATATTACTTATTTTATTACTGGATTTTAAAATGCACACCAAAATTCAATGGCTTGCTTTTTTTTTTTTAAGCAAAAAACAATAAATCCTTTGAAGAAATTGACTTGATTTAGTCACGTTGCTAAATTAAAATCAATGCAAACTTTCCAGGAAACTAGCTCCTTGTCCGTCTTCATACTCTGAAGAGCATGGTTTAGAAGCAGAACACTTCTAGAAAACTTTCAGAAAAAAAAGCGCAGTGGTTTTTTTCTTCCTGTGCATCAGGAAAAACAGAACACCAAGAGCAAGCATAAGATGCAACTGATTAAATATTTTAGCTGAAATGAATATTTTCTTAATATTCAACATGAGCCTTCCCAAACCGACAAGCCAGAAACTAATCGTCTCGATAAATGATATTGCACACACTGGATGTCAAAGCACAGAAACAAACACTTGAGGCTTATGTAAACGTATCTTTTTCCATATTGGCAGCAGGTTGGCCTTAACTGAACCACAACAGTCAATCCAAAAAATACCTTCCCAATAATTAAAGTTTAAAGATATTTGCAAAGGCAAATATTTGTACGCAAAGCCAACAGCACATTGCTTGGAAAATATATTCAAGCTGGAAGTTTCAGAAGCGAGGTGCCCAGTACATCTCAACTTCACCAAGTCCCTTATAGAATTCCCAACTAAAATTTTCACTGAAACTTTAACATAAGGTTTACAATAGTCTATAGAAAAACAATTGTGAAGTTACAAGATTACTAACAAGGCAGACGGCTCTCCATCAAGCCAACCAGACCCGCAAACCCCCTCCCAAAGCACTGAAGCAGCGCTGCAGCACAGAAGAGCTGAACATGGACCTGCTCGGCCCAACCGCTGCCCCGCTGCTTTCCCTCGTTTCCAAACTCTGCTGGAATACCCCCCCCCCCCCAAAGGAAGGATCTCTGTGGCATCTAAACAGCCACATTTCTCCTTCTGGTCCTCGAGGTCTGTGGGTTGGGGCGAGATAAACATGCCAGAGAGGGAACTCACCCTCAGATCAGGTATCAGAGAAAATCAAGACAAAAGCACTGACACTTGAGCATTAACACTGGTAACAAGGCTTCAGTTGCTTCCCAACGTTTTCACTCCGGAGATTCTTCTCCTTTGGTGCAGCGGGCTCCCTCCCCATTGTTTTCCATCACTGAAATTCCATCCCTGCCTTTCATCTTCCTTTTCATTGGGAAAGTTAAAATTTTACTCCCCCTCTCCCACACATACAGATAAATATAGATAGTAACTGTAAACCACCACTTTGCTTGCCCATTAAAACGCTTTCTTCCACCCTTCCTTCCCTTCCTTGCTATGGAGACACTGTCGTACACATTATTACCCTCCTGAAGCCACGTTCAAGAAACAGAAGACATGAGCAGCAGTTAAAAAAAACATTTAGAATTCAAAAATGTGACAAAGTTTCAGGGTAAGCCACAAGGTCTATCTATATTTCCACTGAATTGACTGTGACTCTTTCCATGTACTTGAAAACTTTAATAATTGAATTTGATATTATGTTATAAGTTCTGATGCACAGCAGTATGTAATTTCTAGAAGTCTGTCTTACAATAATTCTTAAAGAGCTTTAAAAATAGAACACTTAAAATATTAAGTATTGGTCAATAGCTTATGTTGTCTCTCAAAGTTAACTTGTTTTTTCTCTGAATAAATCTCAAAAGACTAAAGGTAGATTACTGGAAAATAATTACCAGGGTCTTTGTTCTTTTGCCTTTTTTAAGGCCATTCTGTAATAGAACATGTTCCTAGTCTTTCCTGGTAAAAGGAAACACTGTCTCATATCTAGAACAGCACTAATAAAGAGAAAAATGGAAAACATTTGTTAAGACTGAGGCTTCCAGAGAACAGGCCGCTTTACCGAGATGAGCACAGGCCACTCCTTACGCCCGAGCTCTCTGCGTGCCACGCTGCAAATCGGCATTTCATTCCATGTACAACTGCAGAAAGCCCCAATACAACACTTTTTCCGTGCACTGTGTTGAAACGAAGCCTTTTAGTGATGAGCAAAGCTCACTCAGGATATTTACACATTTTAGTAAAAAAAACCTTCATATTGGTTTTCTCTAATCTACATAACAGACGAGTAAGAACAGCCCAAAAGCATGATTTATAAACTGTGTAAAATGACTGCTACTCCCATAAAACTCCTAAGGAGCAACAAAAGCATCGTTTAGGATGACTAGCTGTGTAGCAAGTACAAGAAAGGTTTCCCTTCTGACTGGTTTGCAAGGAGTGCCCTGTGCTGTGCACACTTCCAGCCCTACAAGAGATTGAGCCACGTCCTGGGAAGTCCTGGAAAGTGGATACTGCCCGAATTTTATGAAAATTTGAAACCACTGTCTGAAAACCAGACAAAAAAAAGCCTTTTTGTCAGAGAACTTCTATAAAAGACTCACTCTGAAGAAAGAAGAGGATATCAAAAGAGCTGCATATATAAACTAAATTTGGTTGCTGTATGTTAATCATAGAATGGTTTGGTTGGAAGGGACCTTTGAGATCATCTAGTTCCAACCCCCCTGCCACAGGCAGGGACACCTTCCACTAGATCAGGTATCTTCCACTATTTTTCTCAAGTACATGAATACGTTTTGAAACGCAGTAATGCGTTATGTTTTGATCGCTAAACCCAGCCTATGAACCGGCAAACACAGTTTATGAAAACAGCCATCTTCCCCTCACCTCAACGGCCATGAGTACCAGCCTGGGAGAGCAGTAGGGTGTAGTCCAAGGCCTTCATTTCCATGCACAGCCCTACGCACTACTTCTATCCCCAAGTTACCAGATCCCGTGAATTTTAACATCTCAAAATGCAAAAATTACATCTCAAAAATCCTAACTTTTTCTCCTTCTCCTAAGTTCTCAGAATTAAGAAAAAATTCACAATTTGGTCAACGAAGAACTGTTAAAAAAAATAATCTCATTTAACAGTGTCCTAACCCTGCAGCCTTTAGGATTTACATTCAAAAAATGTTCTTTCCAATTGGGAAGATGAGAAACTTTTTATTAATAAGGCATAGGGCTCTAAACAACTAGTATAAAAAGCTTTTTCATACCCATGAGCTCACTCTACATGCTGAGTGATGATTGCTCTCCTTGCTCGCTCTCTGAGTCAAGTTGGCTTACCAGGTGATGTTAGATCAGGCCCTGGCAGCAAACGAGCACTGTTGGAGAGCTTCTAGCCAGCTCAGAGTACAGGCAGAGCTCGTTGAACTTTGCTTGCAAATGACTACGAAGACACACCCTCAATAAAACACACCTCAGATCGCTCTGTCCTCATGGCACTCAGAAAATGTGCCGAAAACATCTGTGCTCCAATTCCATTCACAGCTTAACGGAGTACAGCTCAGCCCAGGACAAGCCAACCAAATATATTTAATTGCCTTTATATTAATAATTGCCAAGATTCTAGGTGAAATATCAGGAGTTTCCTAATCTTTTAGGCACAAGAAACATTTCAAGGTATGTTATTTATCTTATGTCTCCATCCCAGATTTACGAGAGGGGCAGAAGAATCACATAACTGAATGATGATGGCTTACTAGAGAGGGAGAAAACAGAAAACAGCCAGGAAAAGGATGTCTGACTAGAAGACACCGTGCGTTGGAGTCAAGGTAAATGCACATCATATATGCCTACAGCAATGCTTGCTTACACAGTAGCCAGGACACTGTCAATTTTTCTTTCTATTATTAAGAACTACTTTTAAAGTTTTAATATTTACCCAGGTAATCTCAGTCAATCTGAAGACTAGAAAGTGAGTTCAGGAGTAAATTTCTTGGAAAAAGATTGGTTTGCTTCATTACAATTTTGTCTTTTCAAACAGTCTGTTTAACCAGTTCTTTATTAGGATACAGCAAAAATTACAATAGACTTACAAGTTGCAGATTGTAGTACCTGCAGCTTAAAATGAATTTCACTACCTTTTCTCAAGAACCTACCTCAAGAAATAACTACTAATGCACATTTCAAGTAGTTCTCTTGGCCAAAGTAAGAAAAATAAAAATCACCAGAGGATCAGAGAAATACAGAGCTGGAAGGGATTATGTAGTCCCAATATATTGGGAAATATATTTCCATAGAACTTCTACAGAAACATATTTGCATATCTACAAGGCTGCTTTAGACAGATAGATAGATAAGTATATATGAATTCTTCTCTATAAAGGAAATTCCATTAAAATTATTTTAAGCCTATGACTTAGAAAAGGTTTTCTAACATCCAAGGAAAACCATCTTTGTTTCAAATTAAACCAATTCCTTCTTCAGCTTCCCCCATAAGACACAGAAAATGAATGATTACTGTATTTTTAAATAGAAACCTTTTAAAATGAAAGGCCTCCCCCCCGCCCTTGTCTTACATTTTTTCCGCTTAAGTCATGATTTCTACACCTCCTCATGCTCTCATTTCTTCTTTGGAATAGGCAATGCGGTTCTGGGCGAGTAGCCTCGAAAGCACTGAAACAGAACTGTTGCTCCCCTCCCCAAATTTAGCCAGGCGATTCCTAATTTTACACTCACTTGTGCACTTTTTTTGCATCTTCGTCATACCGATGACGCTGTGGTCAGCAAAACATAATGCCAAAGACATTGTTCCTTTTAGAAGCCTTTACACACTAGCTCCCTGACTATGGGCAGTCACGATGACTTCATGCACAGTAACCAGCTGAGAGAATTAGCTGGACATTTCTATGCTTTGCATCCTTGTTGCTTTTGTCCTCATAGCAGCTGCTATGCAGTTCAGCCAAAGTTACTTCTTAATAAAATTTTATTTTATAATTTACAACAAATTCACAAAGGAGATCATATTTTGCTCCTGGGTCTGACCTCAGACAATATTGTTTGGGGTCTTAAAGGAAGCAGCTTCAATTTTTTTCTGACTTTTAACTTATTTATATATAGCTCTTCATATAAAATTGTTTGAACATAGCATGTTACTTGCTGGACAAGATGTATGCTAACCAATAGGTAATTCCCTCAATCTAGACATTTTATTCCAAAAGTAAGCCTTGTAACTTGCCACTACCACACAAGATGACTAACACCCATCAGCACATATCTGGCTCACCTTAGAAAGCCAAAGAAAAGTTATCCTAGTAGAAATATGTATCTGCATTTGAACTCCAAAGAAAACAGACTGAACTAGCTGGTTCACTTAAAACTGGAGTACTTCCCAATAGTTCAACCAATCTGTTTAGCAGAAACCCAACAGAAAATTAGATAACAATTCCCCTCCAACCTTACACATAAGTATGAAAAAAATAAACCTAGCACTTCTAGCCTCACCCACTTTAATCACAAAAAAAGTCATTTTTCAAAGATAGGTCATGAATCTCTTTAACCAGACACTACAGTACTGTCCCAGAAGCACGTGCTGCAGAGCTGCTTCAACTCCCAGGAGTTGGCAGCAGAGCTGGACCTGGTAGGGTGCGTGGAGACTCCCGAGCTCTTCAAGAGATGTAATGTGGAAGGGGAGTAAAGCTTGCCATTGATTTAAAACAGTGTAGTATAAGTTCCGCTTAATATTTCAAACCTTCACTGATACAATCAGATAAACAGAATATTTAATTAATCCCATTCCTAACACAATTTCTTCTGAGATGTCAGGAACAATCAGCAAATGACAAGTTCTACATCATTAATCTTTCTTGCGATTGTTTTCAAAACAACTAAATTGTGATCACCAGAGGCCTAAAATACTGCTGGTCTTATTGATTATTGCTGTGCAAAGACATTTTTCTTTCCTGTGTTCTGTTTCCAGCTTTGCACACAAAGATAATTAAGCAGCAAGACAGAGCAGTGCTGATAATGCACATCCCCAGTTGGGCAGCGAGGTGCCGGCGTGAAGCCGAGCACCTTCGGTATGCACAAGTGTATGTTAATCAGTACTCAGCTACCACATAGTCCAGCACACCTCCTCAGATCGCAACAGTTTATTCTGAATAACGATGACATAAACCTGTATTTCTATGCAAAAAAACCCCCAACAGATTAAATGACTACTACTGGAAATAGCACCCTACACCTCCAAAGTGTTTTATGAGCACTAATTCATCAGATTCTCAATTAGATTTTTAAATTTAATTATATTTTTCAAACAAACATTGTCTAAAACAGTAATTAAAGAATTGGGTTTTAGTATTCTGGGAACTTGCAGTTTTCTTCCCAAAATGCAACTTCTGGCTACACACAGCCACATTCCTACTCCGTTGACTGATAGCAAAAAAAAAAGTTGACTAACCACACAGAAGCGTCACTGCGATGTTCCTTACTCACAACAAACAGAAAGAAAAGAATTACAGGGCAATAAGCCAGGCTTTCTACGAGTCGAGGGAGGACAAGGAGTCCCAAGATGAAAGAATAGCTTTTTGCAGAAAATATTTTGGTGTTTTGTGTTGGGTTTTCTCTTGTGTTTTAATAATGAGTTGTGGCTACATTCATCCAACTTCTCTTCTGTTTTCCACTGCAAATTCATGTGGGAGCTGCTTAGTGTCACTGCAGTCCACAGCGCGGGAACAGACAGGCCACCTTGGCAGTACTCTCATGTTTAGGAGCGGCACCAGGCTCACCCACAGGTATTTCTTCTGAAGGTCAAGTAACCGCTTATTTTCCATAATCAGAGTGTTAATTAGGAGGAACACTAGCATGATGACCAAGAATGGTTCTTGTCCAAACCTGGCATTATACAAAACATTAGTAAATTTTGTATATTGTGTGAACTGGACAAAAAGTAATGCTGCTTAAAAAATATTCACTTGTCTTTGCAAAAAATGCAGACCCAAACCAGATGGGAAATCTCTCATCCAATTCCACACACACTGGATCAGGGGACCTTAACAGTTCGCAGTTCTGCTACAGGGGACATTTCGATAGTATACCTCAAATAACTGCCTGACCTCTGTATCTATACATTTTAACCAGCATTAATGTTCTAGTTCATAATTATCTAAAATGTGTTTGTGTTGGCAATGCTAATTTTCTTTATTATCTATGTGTGCATAAGCTATTAAAAGTGTATATAACTTACCAAAAATATTCTCCTGTGCATTTAACAAGCAAATAATGTGGATGAACAGGGAATAAATGTGACTAAGTAAAAATTAAAAAACGCAGCTACTGGGCAGACCTGATTTGTAATTTTCCAATCTCTACAACTAAACAGTTTTCAGTACAATTTCAACTCAGTTTTATTTAAATTTCATACTAGCTTTAATAAGTTAATAGCATAATTGTATGCACAAATGCTCTCTGGTATGACATGACACCACCAGAAAAAATTCTGCCTCTTTCAGAGTGCTGTAAACATCATTAAATTGCAGCTTCCTATAATGTTTTATGAAGTAACATGCAAATTTCACTCATAATATTATCACTGAAAGTTTCATACGATGTATGAATTGGCAAAAGTATTTGACTTTATCTGTTAAGGATAGCAACTTGTTAATATGTCATCATACAGCATTAAAAATTAAGCAAATGTAGCTTTTACAAGACTTGCTCATCCATAAAATAAGTTCATATACTAAAAAACTGGGTGTTTCAGAACAAATTCTTCAATGGAAACTTTATTTGCAATACTTTAACTCATGACAAAGAATGCTTCCCACCTAATGCTTTTCTCTAAATATGATCACTGATTCAGTAGAACGTACATGAAAACTGACAAAACCAAGAGAAACCCAGGAAACACATTATGCATCTATTGCAAATGAAATACAGACTCGATATCTTACATACTTCAGTGTACTTTTGTCACTAAACATCAAAACCAAGCCAGAAGACAATACATGCTATATTACACTGTAATAAGCCAACCTAGTGTGATCATTCCTGTTGTGTAAAGGACGACCGTGATAATTAACATTTGTACATGCACATTTTGCAACAGGACAAGGACAAAAGCCTCCTCCATTTGAATCAGAGGCAGTGATAAAAATGCCAGCTCAGCAATAGATGTGAAGGGAACATATGCAAGATATAAAATACTTAATACTAGATGGGTCTCTACTCAAATGGCCAGGAACATCTGCAACAGAATGAGAGACCTTTCTTAGCAGATGATCCAAAAATAATTGAGTACTCTGCCTCCAATTTTTAGCTATTTGTTTTCTTCCTTAGCTTAATACCATCTCCATATGAAAGACCCTAAAAACACAGAACTAAGGCAATACACCTACAATCTTTTCAGGGAAACAACATTCAGAAACAGCAACATGCTCCGTAGCAGGGTTCTCCTTGCACCACAGCTGGCTGCAAGGGGACCCAAGCATTCTTCTTGTTTTTACTATGTAGAAATAACTACCTGGACACAGCTCATCTTTTTTATGTATGAACATATATATACTTCAAGTGTTGCAACACTGTCCTTAAAGAAAAAACCAACAGCAAACTAAAAGGACAAAGAAACATGAAAAAATGACTTTATGTAAGAGAGAAAACAAGATCATCCACTAAAGGGAAGGCCAACATATCAAGGCATAGAAAATAAATGCTGAGAAGAAGGGAAAGTGGAAAACAAGTCAGTGAAGAAGGAAACCGAATTCTTTTAGATAACACAACAAACATACATGGCAGCAGGTGGAGTCGGTCGGACTACTTTCTACCACACAACCAACATTCTTGATATCCTCCATAATCCATACATCTGACATGGTTAACAAAAAAAAGCTACAGGAAAAGCAAGAAAAACCTCAGAAGAGAATCTAGTCTTGAGTTATGGCTCAAAGAATCAGATCTAAGAAACAATTAATGAGGCCCATTGAATAACATTAGTGACAAAAAGTTACATAGCAATTTGAAATATTCTATTTAAAATATTTACTGTATTTTTCAGAGCCTTAAAATGAAGTTTGAGTATTTTACTCCTGAAACAGGATCTTATAAGACAGTAAGATGTAATCTACCTTTCCTCAATTATTGCCTTTTCAAATCTTTTCTCAGTGAAGTCGTAAAACAATTGACTCCAATTCATATGCAGGGAAGTCAGGAGCCACGTGCAGGCTGCATCACGTTGCCACACTGCCAGTCAGTAACGCTCATATGTTGTACACTTCAATTATTATGCCTGCCCAGAGAAGTGCAACTAAGAGGAAAAAGACCAAAGCAGCAGTGAAAAGGGATGAAATTCATTTGTTGTCTGTCAATAAGCCTATAAACCCAGCAGCCCTGTTAGTGTCTCTTTAAAAGTGCATTTGGAAGCAATAGAGCTGATATCACCTGTTTTTAATTTTCTTTCCTTATGCAAGTAAGGTATATAAAAGTCTTCCTTGTAACCAAAGAATATAAAAGATGTTACAAATAAATTTCATTAGCTCCATTTCATTTTCCTATGATAAAAAGCACAATAAGAAACAAAACACTCAAGACTTGAAAAATAATAATCAACAACTTGAAGCTCCTTACTTCAAGGTTAATGTGAATGAAATTTACTCAAGTTGAACATCACACCAATTACCAAAGCAAAAAAATGGTAAGCTCCGATTTCTAGCAGTAGAGGTAGACATGCTGCTTCCAGAATGCTCATTACATATAGATTTAAGTTGCTCCAGGGACTGATTAAGGCTAGAGAAGTTCTATCAATACCATTAAGCTCACTAAGATGCAGTCCTCCCCTCTCAATGCATTTATGCCTTCGAAAATGAGGACACAACCACAAATGTTTTAAAGTATCATGTAATGCCACAGTTGCTCTTTCTTCTTAAGCTATAAAGGTAAACCATTTTAAGTATCAGCTACAACAGACAGAAAATTATCTCACCTAGATAAAAAACAGCAACGCATAGAAGCCAGCCCTTCACAAGTTGCTGGTGTAGCTGGTCCATCATTCTAAATGTTGGGTCAGAAACTGAGAAAAGGGTATCAAATTGAACAGTGTCTTAAAATGGCATCTTCAGAAAGGCTGTGCTCTTTGAGAATGCTACTCGGCCCAAAGTTGCCTTTTTAATGATTATTTCATCCCACATTGATAAAGAGACTTCTATACCCAATTTGACTACTACAAGATTAGCCTACGAGAGGCACTTCAGATTAAAAAAACAAAACCACACCATCAAAAGTATGTCATTAAGCAACTTGAGATTAGTTCATCTTCATACGCAGTGTTTTCATTACTCCTTTGCAATCGAAAAGTTAAATAATATTAGTTTTCCTTTCCAAGGGACAACCATAATCCAGTTGAAGACCACGATCATTTTGCTGGTTAGAAAAAGTATTTTTTCTTTAGAAAAACAAACCCAAACACTCAACTTTCATTCAACAGTAACATTCATGACAAGTCAGAGACAAGAAGCTTCCCAGTCAGATGTTGCATTGAAAAACTGGGTTAAACCTCTTTGCCAGGAACTATTGAATTTATTCAACAGTAAGTATTATTTTTAACAGTAAATAAAGTAACTTTTATACATGTGAGCAAAGCTTTCTTTATAAAAAAAATTCTAGTCTTTTCCCATTGATAATACCTCTTCAAAAGGACCTAGACCTGTATGTGCACAGATTCAAAAGTAAGCAGTTCAACTTACTTTTTGTATTTACCAGATCATACTATTAGGATTGCCGAATTTGGACCTACTTCTTTGCACTCCAATACAAAGATGCTGCTACCAACTGAGGAGTAACAGGAAAAGTTATTTCAACTCATCACCTTTGAGAGATGACCTCTCCAGAATATTTGCCTCATTCACCTCCAGGAGCCAGCAGAGGCAATAGCAACAAATTACACGCTGCATTGTTACTCAGCCACAAACTATCATCCACCTACATGAAGTTCAGAAACATCCTAAACTGATGCAGCAAACATTGCTAGGTAAGGATTTTTAATTTACACAACTGGATACATCTGTAGCTCCGAGTTGATGTATACACACCTCACAAAGGCTGCATGTGCAGGCTGCTGGAAGCCAACATCCTCCAATGATGGGTCAACCAACTAGAAACACCCAAAGGAAACCAGGCAGCGGTGGGAACTCCCTTCAGTTTCTAGTTAGATGACACCTCAGCCCTTTAAGCTGCACTGTTTAAGCAGGGCTGAGGAGCCACCAGTAGCTTCTATCTTGCATAGTGCTCTAATGGAAGAGATGAGCTCTCCAATGTAACGTGACACGAGGGACATGGTTCCCCTTTGCTGGGTGCTGCTGGAAAAGGCACTACTATCAGTCTTGTAGAACAAGATCATCTAGGTGCTAGATGACCCCAGAGGCATGATCAAGGCATAATCCTGCAAGTTACCTCCTACTCAAAAACACACGTACAGACTTTTCTAGTCATACCCATGCAATGAGCAGAAATTGCATCAAAGCAAACATCACTCCTCACAAAACTTGAACCTCTGTGAACATCAAGCCATCAGCCATCCACAATCTGGAAACACAGCAAGAGTCCAAACATCTCGTTGCAATCAGTGCAAAATAACGACATTAGGCAACCACAAAATTATTTTCGGCAAGTCTGAAAGATACATTCAATGTGTGAGCTCACTCTGACCTGAAGAAAGCACTGCAGTAGTTTCAGTAGCGTTATTTACCCTTACTGAGCACAGGAAATTGTTTTTTATTTAGAGCATCATTTCCCCATTATTCTTCCAAACAACTGTGTCATTTTAATCTTTATAGCATGCGGGTGAGAAAAATACGTAGGTGCAATAAGGCTAACTGTTCAAAAAGCAACACTGCCCTGGAATCCATTCCAAGCCAAAGCACATGAGCGTGGAGGGGAAAAGCAGAATGGAAAAAAGAACAGTGAAGAAAATTAAAATATTTTAGGTCCAGAGAATGGTGCAGTTAAGTCTTCCAGTTTCAGTAAATTGTGTCTATTCTTGGAGAAAACAGAAGCTCTCTCAGATGAGCTGTTTCCCATTATCTTTGAGAAAAATAAAATAGGATCACCTTTTAGCTCCCAATATTACTACTATCTTCTTGGGAATGTTTAGTTTCTTCAGTGAAATCAGATGTCTTCTTGGACCCCAAATCACTTTAAAGACATACAGATGGTCTAAATGTTTGCTTTTCTTTTCATCTTCTTGTCAACCAAGAAATGTCAGCCCTGTGATGGCCAGATCATTATTGATAGTATCAAGCACTTAATTCCCCTGCATTTAGATAGAAAAACTGGTAGCCAGGAAAGATTTTTTGTTGTTGTCTTTTTTTTCAGAGCCACAGGGCTTAGATATTCATTTGCTAAATGAGTTGTTCACAAATAATGAGCGGGTGGGCAGTGGGAGAAAGAGCAGTAACCTAACATCAAACAGGTTTGGACCGTGTTGTCACTACCTATAGGAAAAAAAAAAATCTTGTACCACCAGCTCCCTGCCTTTCTTCAAGACTGTCAGGTTTCCATTACATAAGGAGGGGCAGTAGTTGGAAAATGGAAGAGTTTAATGCATTTAAATAAAAATTATATAAATTTTAAGTTGGATACAGCAAATGTACCCATTTTCTTGGAATTATGCACTTTACTGATTAGAAGATGACTTTCTGGCACATCAGGAGGGGTCATTCCCATTACAAATAAAAAAGCTGGTCCATTAACTACTCGTGTAAACAATCAACACAGAATTCCTAAAAAGCATGGGAAGTAAACGAATATGTACATTCTGAGCAGTACTCAGTGCTAAAGACACTACAAACACCAGCTAGGAGGTCGTTTTCCCCGCATGTCTTTCCCCAGCAAAAGAGGAATGATAATCTCTTGCAGAATAATCTTTAACTAGTAAGAAAACTTCCGCAAAATGCTGATGTAGTTAAAGGAAATTATACAATAATTATTTTCTAATTAAGAAACAAATGCATTTCTCCTTTTGGCCTCTTACCAAAAATACTAATTAATGTAGATACTACATTTTATTTGCATTATGAAAACTGGAGAGGCAGCTAAGCCTTGCAGAGGTTTTAAGAGCTGCTCAGGCTGGATGAACAGATGAATTAACTGCTTCTAGATGTCTTCTGTTCTTCAAGTCTGTATCTGCTGACTAATACGAAGCAACCCATTAGTCACCCAACAGCTAGTCCAAGCAAGATGCTAAATGAACACTGGGCATTTACATGCAGTTACCTTAATTTAATATATCAGCGGCTACACTCCCGCATTTTTTAACAGTGAGAAATATCACTTTTACATTTTTAACTTGCCAGAATCATTCAGCTCTCATGACTTACATATAATCAAGGCAACCGTTTCTTCAGAGCAATAAAACTGCAAAAGCGCAGCCAACGATGCATACCTAAAAATGCATGGCCTATAGTTTCATCTTGCATTCTGCATTTATTTAAAATCCGAATGCCTAAACCAGGCACACACATCCATCCATTGCACTGCAGAACTGAAATTCTTCTGAATTTCCATGGCCTTGAGGGAAGAGGCAAGGAAAAATATTCTTAAGACTTCATCTCCAAAATGCGTCCCATTTACCATACAATAATTACAGTTACATTGAACAATTGGATGCAGCTGACAAAAACAGATTTTCTCAAGCAAGTATATTAAATTCAATACCTTTTACTGCAGAATGGAACATTTTATTATCATATATAAGTGAAACAAAAATTTTGAATTTCTGTTTTCACATTCTAATACCAATCTATTAGATTAGTCACACAGGTATTTTGTCAAACTGGGGAGCTTCGACAAAGGCATGATAGTATCCTGAAAATATTCTCTATGCTTGTTAAATATTTCCATCCTCTTAAATTTTAGAACAATGTAATTAATCTGACAGTTTACGAGTTGTCATTACTGTATGTGAATTACAGGTATCATGAACTGATTAAAAAGGAGGAAAAAAAAAAATCAGAAAAAAATTCTAGTCAAAAGTCCCAAGTCAGAAAGACATTCATATTTAGCTACTTGTCTTGAGCAAGTATGAGCATACTGGGACCACAGGTCTTGGTAACTGAAGTACATCCCAAGGATTTTTTTTTTTTAAGATACGATCCCACAAATTCTTCTTTTGTAAATATGCCCAAAGTTACAGGTGGTGCCAGCCTAAAGTATTACTCCTGCTTAGGTAACAGGGAGCAACAACAAAAAATTGTATTAAGCTAAAGCTGTGCTCTTGTGCTTCTACTCTCCTACTGTTTTGTAGAAAACACCTGTATTTCACAATATACAAATTCCTTGTTTCCATTACTTTAGGATAAAAAAAAAAGTCTAAGCTTTAAAGTGTTTTTAGTTTCTCCTTTCTATTTTGCCAGCCTAAAGTATTACTCCTGCTTAGGTAACAGGGAGCAACAACAAAAAATTGTATTAAGCTAAAGCTGTGCTCTTGTGCTTCTACTCTCCTACTGTTTTGTAGAAAACACCTGTATTTCACAATATACAAATTCCTTGTTTCCATTACTTTAGGATAAAAAAAAAAAAGTCTAAGCTTTAAAGGGTTTTTAGTTTCTCCCTTCTATTTTTAGGAAGACAGCCACATGTGAAGCTGAAACCTAAACATACTATCACAGGAGGAGCACATACTTTCTAAGTTTACTCAAAGAGAACCGTTTCATCTCTTACTACACTGGAAGCAGAATTTCAAGCTCAAAAAATGAAGTGAGAATGTTCCGATTAAAGTACTTCATTTTCTCTTGTGACACATCCTCACAGGAAGACATCAGGGAGCATATGTATCAAGTCCCTACTATCACTTGTCTTCACGAATATCTAGAATTTAAGTTATATTGCAGGATATGGCAAATAAAATAATTCAAACATATTCCCATCATAACCCAATTATGACTGGGGAATAAGCCCTGTGAATTCAATGGGGTGGGGAAGAGTTAGAAATGCTCATTAGCTTCCAATGGACTTCATATCAAGCCAAAGAATCATTACTACAGGATATTATCAAGTCAAGTCTTGTTTATGGATTAAATACTATTGAGCTTTCAAGAAACTCCAGAATATTTAGCTGTATTTTTAGCCAATGCTATTTGTAAAGACAGTAATTCTGTTTAGAACTGGACCAGTGAGGCACAAAACTCTGAGGGGACATATGATGCAAAACGTTTTGCCCTTCTATCTTTTTTAAACCAGGTGGCTTCTTAAACAGAAGACCAGCTTACATTCAGCTTCAGGATAACATTTTCCCATAGATCCCCTGGGAATTCCAACTCTGCTTTTGAAATAAATAATTTAACTTATTGTAAGGAGGAGAATGTCAAACAGCAGCAGCATCATATGGACAATACCTCTGGTGTTCTAAAAATACACGCTTCAAAAATCAGTAATTGAGAAATTTAGATTTATATAGAAATTATCTTAAGAACAGCATAGGAAAGTATTACTAAGGTATAGCGTGTTAGCAGTGCTACTGCTTCGTGAACATGAAAAACTTTTCTGAAAGAAGTGAGCAGTATAACGGAAAAGCGCATACTTGATCACATATATTTCAAAGCTACTATATAAAGTAATTTGGAATAATTAAAGATACAATAACCTGCGACAGCTGTGCTGCTGTGTAGAAGGAAGAGAACACTGTCTGGATTTTGCCCCCATGGATATATTTCCAGCTGGAATTCCAGCTATATTCCAGCTTTATTTCTCTCTGGATTTAAAACAGAAATAGGCTTGTAATTTTTTTTTGTTAATTTTTGCTTTGTTTCACTGTAGGAAAGAGCCTTACAGAGAGGCAGATTTACAGCATCCTTGGTCGCATGAGACGGGACAGCGCCGGGGACACGCGCACTCACCGAGCGCCACCACGCACAGCCAACACACTTATTTCATGCTGAACCATGGTGTCCGAGTTTAACAAGCATTCACTTAAAAACCAGTCTAGGAGCATTTTAAATGCTTCTTCTCCCTCTCCCCATGAGGGGCTCAAGAAACTAAGTCTGGAAAAAGCCTCTCGGCAGGACAGCGATGTAGTCCAGCCACCTTGCTGCGATCAACAGAGCAGGGGTGGCCCTGGCACAGCTCTCCCCGTCTGCCAAGCAACAGCCAAAGGAACCAATCCGACATCTTCATTAGCATGAACTTCTCAAAAGAGCAACTAAAGACTGGTTTTTTTCCTTTTCTTTCACAAATTTGGGTTAGCCTGATTTTTCCCAGCTGTTACCGCAAGACAAAAAGCAATTTTTTCATGGGAGCTCCTCTCTCCATTGCAGGAAAAACAAAAGCCAAAGTATTTTGGTTTAGATCCTAACAGCTCACGAAAGCTGTATTTTCTTAGCTCTCTCCTCTATTTATCCTTCATCCCTTCCCATATGCCTGAAGAGGACCTTTTGATCACAACTGACTGAATCACTTGCACTGACACTCCCCTTAGCCTGAGATACTCCCTACACATACAAAATAGAGATGGTGGAAATTAAGAGGTTACAAAAAAAAAATTTGGAAAAAGAAGAGACCCAGCAAGTCAATACACCACCTTTCCTCCACCTCCCCATGCCAGCCAAGTAATTCTGAATGCATCAGAGCCTCCTCGCCAGCTTACCAAGCTGTGACGGGCTCCATTCCCTTAGAAATAGCCAACAAAGTAACAACATTGAAAATAAGCTTAATGTATTTTTTTAAACTTTAAAGAAAAAAATCTTTTTCTTTTGAGTTTCAAATAGCAGTAATACCTCAGACTTAAAAAACGCACTCTACTTGCACAATAATGACTGTAATTAGTGTGAGCAATCATTTACTGTCAGAAACTAATATCTCCAACCAAGTATATTAAACTCAATATATTTTCATTAGTTATAATAGACAGAGACTTGGCTTTTAACTGACATTGACAATATATTCATTGTTATTACTAGTACTATACAACATAATGAAAAAATGGGTGGGGAGAACACCATGAAAGGAAGGTCTTGGTTTTTCTACGTAGAAAGCTGCCCAAAAGCTGTGTAAATCACCTCTCACAGTCTGACAAGCCCTCTGCATTTTTAATCAGGCCTCCTATTACAGAACGTACAAGGAACCTGAATATACTGTAAGCCAGAAGACTTATGTTTTAATGAAAAAATGTTATATCCAGCAGCTTACATAAGCAAACTTACTTCAAAGAACTCTCATGTATTGTGATTTCAAAGTGAGGTGAAAATAATAAAAAGCCAAATTCTTTTGCGACTTGGACCTAGTAAGCTCCAAAACCATAAATAAAAGTGTACCTCGACCCAAAGTATGAGTTCTTTGGCACTCCTAATAAAGACCCGCACCGCTTGCATGCTCTTTGAGGAACATTTCATCTGCATTATTCCCCCTGCAAGAAGCCATTTCTATATGGCTCTATTCTCTTTAAAGAACTGAAGAATTACCCATTTGTATTTTCCAACTACTATTCAGAGTATTTATCTTCTCATGTGAGACGATATTACATAGTAATGCAATTATTGGAAATTAATTATACAAAATGGCTCCCATAAGAATTACTCCATGCATCACACATTTAATTATGAATATTTTTGTAGTGCCACTAAATATGGAAGATACTCTGTGTATGCTGATGTTTTTCAGATAATAATCCCCTGCCACAACCCATTTCTTTCTAAAAATCTCTTTATAAAGACAACTCTGTGCTTAGAGTGTTTCAGCTCACTCCTATTACACCACATGATTGCCAAATAATAGAAATGATTGCATGCAGAAAGAAAAATACAGGATTAAGGGCATAACAACACACTTAACTCTGCTGGAGTGGTTTGTGTTGTTGTTTTTTGATTTTTTTTTTTAAATCAACACTTGTTATATTCCATGATTTGTTGTGAACTCTAAGTACAGTATGAAAAAACAGATGAATCTGCAAAACTGCATTGAACTAGATTAGATATAATTTACTTTCACCACTGTATCAGAGAACAATAAATAGTACCTATTAAAAATAAATCAATTCCCATTTGTTATTTTGAGTATATATTCTTCACCTTACCTTCTGCTCACTAAACTCAACCCACCTTACTGCAGTATCCAAACCAATTCAAGCTTAAGTTTCCTCAGCAAAAGTAACAGGAGAAAAATACAGCCAAAGAACACACTCATGAAATATTTTGCAGTATGTACAAAGGGCTTCTCACATGACTTTCCTGAAAAGCAGTTTTCCCTTAACAGCATGGTAACTGGCAGTAGTAGCAAGTACCAATATCCAGTTAGTATATGGGAACATAGAGAAGAGGGGCTTCTCCAAATCTCCTAGTTCAAGGACAGTATCACATAAAGCCTTTCACAAACTTTTCAAGTTCCACCTTCCCTCCTACCCCAGCACCCCAAGTAAACACCAGAACATAATTTTTGAGTCTTTTCCAGGTTCAGACAAACAGGGTCACCAGCATTTCTCTTCCACCTCCCTACCTGATGTAGTATGTCCATCCTGCACCGAGGGATAGCTCTCATTTCTCCAAACAAGCCATGCTCACTCTCCTCCAACAGTCCAACAACTCTCCACCTATCCCAGAGAGCTCTCTCTTGAAGGCAGAGGATCAGCCTCACACACAATACTCCAAAACCCCACCTTGCCCAGCACTGTCCCACCACCCCCTGAGGCCCTGCAGCCTGCTCTTACCTTTATTCACAGCTGCACACTATCAGCTGCTGATCACCCACCACCTTCTCCCCAGCTGATCACCTGTGAAGCTAGCACACCTGGGTCCTTTCTCCCCACCACCCTTGCCAGGTAGTCCACTCCCCAGAAAATGGCAGCAGCTTTTATTATTCCCCCATTTCACAAAAGACCCGTTTCCCCCCTTGATCTCTTCTTCCTCGCACAACTGCAGAACTCCGTAAGAGGTTTTGCCAAGTCACCCCCGTGTTTAGCTTGTCTCACGTAACTCCTGACACTCCCAGGCTCCTGCACGCACCTTCCAAAACTTCCAGGGAGCTCAGCTGGGTGGATATCACGCAAAGGGGTTATAAACCCAAAGTAACAGAACAAAATCTGGGTTTTCCCTGATATTTTTTTTTCTATTAATGGAAAAACCCTGTGATAAATACAAAAAAAACCCTCAATACTCTCTTATTTCACAAGATCCTCTGCACCATTCTTTTCACCATTAAAGGAGAAAAACTTATTGCTGATTTTTTAAGATCTATTTTTAAAGAAACACTGCAAATAAGCCCATTTAATTACCTTAAAAAGTTGAAATTCCACCACCAAAGTCTTAAAATTCTTCACAACTGTTCTTCCCTCGTAAGAATGGCAGAGCTTGCACTAATTAAACACTCATGCCATGAAGAAATCGAGCTTCTTTGCATTCTAGTAGTTAAACCGCCTTCCTCTAAATTAGTCAAAGATGCACAACTTCAAAAAGGAAGGACTTCTATCATCATGAACGTATCATGATAAACTATGGTGCATCTCTAGTCTCGGAACAACGTCCCAGTCAGAGGCGTTTCTGGGGCAAACCAAAACCACCCCCCCAAGTAACAATGTTAGGGCCACAAACGAAGCACAGAGACACCTGGGCCACCACGCAGGAGGGTGCTGGTTTGGACACGGACCAGACTGTACCTGCGGAGCCCAGAAAGCAGCCCACGGAGAGAGTACAAGGCCGCAGCATCCACCGCAGATACTGCATTCTGCAACAGTAATGCTGGAAAACTGCCCACAGCTCTTTTCTGAAAAGCAGTTCTTCATACCACCTCCTTCTTTCGGATCAATCACCTCCTCTGGGTATGAGGGGCCCACAGTCAACAAAATATCCCTACTCCAAAAACACCTGAACATGACGTTACGCAGAGACACACTTACATGCTACTGCTGACTGGAAGCCATTGCTCAATTTAGCAAAGCAATTAAATACACCATTATTCAGAAGTGAACTTATATTCAAACCATCTGAACCTTCCTTATGCTTATCGTTAAAGCAGATTCTAAAGAAGATGTCTGAAAGAAGTCATATGGATCTGATTTTTTAAATTATTTACGAACAAATGTCTAGGGCTAGCTGTCAAAACAAAGCAAACAAATATGTCACATGTAAATAAATCTAAACAGTCCCTGATTTGCAAAATCTTTGCAGTTTTTGCATTTCTGAACATAACAAAATTCAAATCACGAGCCAGGACGATGATGTTTCACATGAACATCAAGATCATCTTTTGTCATTCACAAAGTTGTCATCTACATAAGATTTTATTTTCAGTCTACTAAGGATTTTGCAATACCCCGAGTAGTACATTTAATGTGCAATACCACCAGGTGGCAATTTGAAGCACTTTTGGATCTCCTTCAGGTGCACATTATCATTCTACAATCAAGTTACACTGAAAATTCCTCACACCAGAAACAAATCAGCTACTTACTGTTAGAAGTAGTAACTAAAACCAAACTGTATTTCTATTTTAGGCAATGTTTTCTATACAAGAACTTCTATGACTTCATTACCATTTCTGAAAGTTTCTTGCTAATATAGCAAAATGGGTGCAAAAAATGTTCAAAATCTTTTCTATATGGAAAGTTTGAAAAATGAGGGATCCAGTTTGAATCTAACCTAACAGAAAATGGATTTTGCTACTAAAAATCATTCAATTTGGAAGCCTCTTTTCTGAAGAAGATGTGGAGAAGCAGGATAAGGAGACCACTGTGGAAAACCTGTTTACAGCCCTACCCCCAAGTGTCTTTTTCTACCAAACAGAAATTAGAAGAATTGCAAAGAAGTTGTGGGAGACAGAATAGAGTACCACTATTTGAGTGAAGTTTGAAAGCGGCATTGGTGGGGAATATGGGCCCAGGAGAAATTTTAAGGAATCACTATGCTGCCTAAGGAAGTTAGGCTGGGTATGGACATGAAGACCGGTCATAAAGG
>NW_009605450.1:7167-35225 GCF_000690535.1 Cariama cristata | reverse complement strand
GGAAAGAGCAGCGTAATTTTGCAGGTTCTGTAGGCTGTAGATTGAATCGGTTTGGATAGAAAAGCTGGAGGGTTTAAAGAGACTTCTTAAGCCCTGAATATTTATTTGTAGAAAACCTTCTTATCACAGATTTCAGGCCTGTGTTGTCGGTTATCAGGTAATTTTACAGTTGTAATGGCCTGAGCCAGCTGGGATCTTTAGTAACACATCGATACAAAATTATAACAACATGTTCCTTGTTTTACTGTTACACATCATCTCAAAGGCAGAGAAAACCTATTTGCATTAGAAATTGCACTACATTAAGCAATAAAACACACAGGATTTATGCTGCATGCCTCCTGAAATTAGAGACAGCTCTACAGGGAGGTCACTTTCAAAAGAACTAAAAAAAGATAAGTTAAAAAACTTTCTTTACTCCCCTCCAACAGCCTTTGTAAAAATTTAGTCAGGAGAGTTACCCAGAGGACCATCAACTGGCCTAAGCTCAGAGAGGATATTTAAGTTCAAGGCCTGGTCATCTTAATTGGGAGAAAGTACTGAAAGTCAAAAAGCCAAAGTCACTTACATTTAAAAAGCCCCAATAAATGTTAGATGTCACATAGGGTCAAACACAATAGAGAGGACTCAGCCATCACCCTGTAATGGAGGCTTCTTCAAAAGCTTCTTCTAAATTCATTTATTGTACTTTATACTGCTAGAACAGACTGGAACCAGGGACCACACTGAAAAAAAGGGTTACTCTGCAACCCCCTCCTTCCATGTCTTCACTCCACATGAAGGACGACCCCGAAATACTCCAAGCATTTGCACACGTGCAAGGCAGCCTGAGCACGGGTCTGGAAGCCGACAACAAACACACACAGCCAACTTTCTAGGGATTCCCAGTGAGCAGGGAGGGACAGGGGTGTCCTGTGGCCCACTGTGACTTTGGGATGTCTGTTGCAGATCTTCGCATCTCTCCTTTAAAGTATTCAAAGCACCTTAAAAACATACAAGTTAATAACATGTTTGTTAAGTCACAGAAGCCCATGCCAATCTCTTGAAAACCACCTATTGTCACCTTGGTCTTACAAAGGTCTTTACAAGTCTAGCAAGGGGAGATGGGTTCTGCGGCTGTCAGTACCCTGCCTGATGGCCGGGAAGTTCCTGCATCTTCACAACTCTCCCAACAACCCACCAGAGGAGACCACCGGCAATGCCGCTCATCCGTGACAAGGAAACCCAGAACAGTTTATTGAGCAAGCGCATGGTACTTTCTCACTGCATTATTTACACCCTGCCCCAGGCAAACTGTTTCAAGCAAAATTTTCAAAGGCACAATGGATGCAGGGAGGAATCTCAGAGGGAAAAACACAGGAAATTATCACCTAAAAATCCTGTGTCATGAACAGTCTCTCCTCCCTTTATCTGTGCTTCTCCATCCAGAAAACAAGAATACTGGTAGTTGCTTAAGTATCTTTAATGATGCTTTAACAATTAATGCATTATAGTGCCATTTAAGTGCTACTAGAGATAAGTATAGGTCTTTGAAAGACAACAGATTACGGCTGAATATGTGGAGAACAGATTAAGAGATTCATTCAAAAAGGAATCATTTTTGACCATGTCGTTTAAAGCTGCCAGAGCAAAAGCCCTAGAGAAGGCTGAGCAAATAAACCACAAAAATACTTGGACAAAAAGCAAAAGACAACAGAGCGTGTAAGAGAGTACAGAGGCGAGCAAAAGAATAGCATCAAGAGAGATGCAGCTCCTTTTCAAAGAAGTGGAAAAAATGGACAACAGGAAAGATAGGAGAAAAATAAAAAAGTCAGTTAAGGCAAGAAAAATCGAATGTAAGGAAATGGAAAAATTGTATTAGAGAACTGGGAAAAAAAATATAATGGGGAGAAAAATACAACTAAGCAAGCGATGCCGGAAACAGAACTAAGTATAAATGTGCTTCCATTTTACTGAACATTCTGGGGGCAGAAAACAGATGTGGGTAATACAGGAATGCAGTGAAATTCTCCAGCCTGAATGATGCTGTCGATGTATATGAGGGCAGAAGCTCTCCCTATGAAACTTTTGCTGCATCTGACTGAGGTTAGGAAATGGCTTTACATCCAACCCGAACTTCAAGGCAGGAAAGGCAAATCAGATCTTCCAAGTCTGAGACTTCTGTTACACAAATCTCTTTCTGAGGCAGAAGCATAGCTATTAAAGCCCAAGTCAGTTAACAGGCTGTTAATGACTCAGTAGAGTCTCTTTCATAAACATTTTTGGAGCAAAATGTTAAAGATTCGTATTTAAGGAAGTAATCAAAAGATGAGTACTTTGTACTGGGACTGGAAAGAATGGCCTACCTTCCTTCATCCTTTCAGCCTCTCTTACAAGGGGAAATACGAGATATATTTAATTCTTTAACTACCACAGATTTTCTGTGTAGATTACTGGACAAACAACTGTGATCTATTCCGAGACTATCTTCAAGTACCTATATACGCAAGGAAAATTTCTGTGTTAGCCTCTGAGGTCTCTGAACTTTAGATTCTTTCATTTTATTCATTTTTATGAGACTGAAATTTTAAAGGAGCTCTACAACACTTCAGATTGCATAGCAGAATTTGTGTTGCATGTGTTAGGATGCCATGCGGGGAACTTTTGTATAGAGCCACAGTGGACCAGTGCTGAGTATTACCTGAACTTGGGCACCTTTTGGTTGGTTGGCATGCTTTAAGGGAGCAATGGCACATCTAACCCCTGGATTCTGGCAATCCTTACGCAGTTCCCCGACCTTTCATTCAGCATACTTCAGTCGATAGCACACTTCAGTTTATACAGAGCCTAACTGCATTAGGATATTCAAGCTCTCTGGCACAAGACATGTAGGTCACAGAAACACAGTGTCAGATAAAAGAAACTAAGCCTGATCTCTCTTTTGTCTCGCAGATTACAAGCTATTCCAGAGTCCGAAAGAAGATGTGTAAATCCTGATTATTCAGGACTGCCAGGAGTATCAATTTCTTGCACAAAGGAACACCTGGCACAAAGTAAACCTGAACAAGTCTGATGTGAATATTTTTTTAGAGAACCTCCTGGGGAATGTCATCCCTTTCCAGCCAGTACCTTCCCCACCTTGCCTTCCAGTGTGATGGGAAACTTAGAATCATGCTTAAATCATAATTTAAGATGATTGACTGAAATAATTGCCTACAGAAAGCTATTCTCCAGTCTGTACGTGCCTTAAGACTCGATCCTTTACTCACAGAGAGGGTCCCCTCAACGGTGATTCAGGTATGCACCACACTGATTTTCCTGTCATCCATTGGCACACCTAGAAGTACTACAAAGGTTCAAGCTTGTCCAAAATGTGGCTGCTCGGAAACATTCATCAGCATTTCTGCAACTAGAAGGGATTAATTTGTTTCACAGTCCCTCATGGATATTACCTTAGGCTCCCAGTAGATCCCAGCCCACATCTATTCACGTTGAAAACCTCAACCCTGATCTCCAGGGCCATTCAACAGAACAAGTCCTACCTGTATCAGTCAGGGACAATACATCCCTTTCTCCATGCCAGGCTGCTGCACTCCCTGGGGAGTGTGCAGTCTGTACAGGCCATGGATGACTGCATACACCATTCTTGTTCGGAAGGATTTGTCAAATGAATTTTTTGAGCCTGAACATCTTTGCAGTTTTTCTATCCAAAAGAACACTTTCACAATACGTGGCACGTACAAAATTATTATTCCCCAAGCTTGGATTTCCTTACCTAGGGGATAGACACTGCCTCAAATGCTAATAGCAAGTGAGAAAATGTGATTTCCTTAAATAATACTTAAATACTGTTTTGGTAAGAATAAAAGAAAATTGCAACGTTCTAAGTTAGATGAAAACAATCACCCTATTTACATATTTACTTTACAGAAAAAGCTTGTAACTTATGCGGCTCTATTTCATGTGCTTGGATATACAAATCTAAAAGACCTTGACATAAATAGTTCATTTCCAACAAAACATTATTTACCAAACAGTAAAAGCTGCTAAATTCAAAGGGAACATCAACTACATGATTGGTTTAAATACACTATGCAATTTCCTTTTCTAAATTTTGGCTTGAATACTGTTTGACATATTTCCAGCAGAACGCAACAAAATTAATTCTCTACTTGTGCCCTGCACAAGCTATGTGATTTACTTAGAGGAAATAGAAGTTTTCACAAAGTGTTTGATAATGGACCACCTTCATCAATCACTATGGCATTCCCCTCCCGTGACTTCTTGCGAAGTCTCTGAACGATCCTGCTTCCCCTCCATCCAAAAGGCAACGTGAGCTTTGTTTAACCTCCCTAACCATAAAACACAGCTCTTCTGTTAAACTGTCATCTACTAATCAAGACTCCATCCGGAAGGGCCCTGAATATCCATTAGCAGCTGGAATGCTGCATTCAGATCCTGGTTCCTAGCAGAAAGATGACAGATTTTGGAACTATTACTGGTCTAGGATCATTCTTCTTCTGCAGATGCAGGTGCTTGTGTGAGTAATTTTTTACAGTCGTAGTGCAGAATACAGCATAAATCCCAGAAGTGCTAAAGTAGAACCATCCCATCCGCTACTCTGATAGAAGTTTCCAAAACACATCTCTCTATTAAAGCCAAAACTTTTCAATAAGAATAAAGTGTATTTGTAACAATGTATGTCTCTGGCATAACAATTGAAAATCTTGTACCCTTTATTTATCAGTACAATGAAAATACTGCTTTTGACAATGAAAATCAGCTTGTTTTCTGATGGTTACAGGTAAAGTATTGGGGGAAGCATGCTGCTGTTCCTATATAAAATGACAGATAAACAAATGACAAATTATAGCTCAGCATGTACTTAAACAAGAAGATTTACCCGTATTTTTTAGCAGAAGACAGTGGCGTTTCTTAGGGTGGCTACGCAACTACTATGTATTCTCAAAATCTTAAATGACTTTTAACTTCCAAAACATAAAAAATCCACCCAAAGCCCCCACTCCCTCTCCAAAAGGCCTGCAATTTCATCAACAGGTAGCAGGCTGAAGTACAGAGTACATAATAAAGTGCATGTAGCGACCACATTTCAGGAATTTTACCAATATGAAGATTTACGACTGTCACTTTACCCCAAAATTCTCCAACATCAAAGAGTGGTGTTAAAGCACGAGTGATAGCCAAGACAACAGCTGTACGGATAAAATACGGTTTCTGTAACACCTCCCCTCTTGATGTAAAAAAGGTCAAGGGACGTTACTTTCATGCTAAGGTGTTCTGGATGAGCAGAAGTTCATCAGTAAAGCCTACCTTCAGGCAGTGAGTTTCTTAACAGTGACTGTTAGCTGTGCAGAAAAAAGTATTTTAGGGGTGACAAGGTGGGGGGGGTGGAATCTCAGCTTGCCTTCACTGACACTGTGAAGGTTAAACATTGGGAAAAGCTGCTGTCAGAAGTTCCTGGTCATTGGAATTCCACATATCAAAACCAAGAGCTTTCTGGAACTATGAAAACTTACTCCCAAATTCATAGACAAGCACACAATATCGCAGATGAAAGACTGCTGACTGCTGTGCAGTTAAAACCACTAATTTACTTAGCATATTCTCTCTTTCTGAGATCTCCTTGCAGCTGTTCACTGCAAATGATCCAAGGCAACATTCACATGCTTGAGACAAGCATAGCAAATTCGAACTAAGGAAACACTTTTAGGACGAGGTGAAAAAGGATCTGAACTCAAGAGAAAAAACATGAACATCTCCTGGTTCCAAAGTGTCCAAAATGTATGCACTGATTTTGTAGTTTCTACAAAAGCTAAAAGTTTGTGCGTGAAACTTAAAGTTAGAAGGAATAAAGGGTAAAGAAATTATGCTCTTGCTTTAGAAATAAGGGCAAATGTCAGCCAGTGAACTTATACGTGTTATTTTGTCCTTGTTGCATTTGCATTACACTGCTCAGAGTTCAAATTTGCTTTGGGAAATAATATTAAATATAGGTAAGCGCAATTATTAAATGGTCGAACAATTATGGAATCTAGTCTAGAGAACTTGGATTAACAGGATTTTGATAAAAAGCCCAAATTAAAGGAATACGAGAGAGAGGGGAATGGGGACACTAGGATGTCACCTGGGAGCACACTCTTCTGTTGCAGCTCCTAGTGAAAGGCTTGGAGGTGTCCACGCAGACAGCTCTGTAAAACCACACCGAGCCCCACCTGGGACCAGGGACCTCACGTTGTGAAACCGGACTGGGAAGCGGTCAAGTCAACGGAGCAGGACTTAGTGAACGACAGCTGGTATCTGTAGACTTCACTGATCTACAATGGGTTGAAGGGTGCTGTTTTCCAGAGCTCCCTTGACCTCTATGCATTCTGTTTGGATTGATAAATTAGAGTTTTGGTAACAGAGTTTTGTTTCCTTTTGCTTTTGTGAGCTACAATTCAGAGACTCAAGAGGCAAAGTAAGTAATAATTGAGATTCTAAGGCTTGAATTCTCTTTGAATTTTGCTCATTTCATATTGTATAATTTACCTTCTTTCCTCAAATGAAAACAGTTTGTGCCTTCTTGCCTCCAACTAATCCTGTCTGCCTGCTAACAGGAATGAAACGTGAAATGAAACATAGTGAGCTGAATATTATTTTGAAAATCTGGGTGTGCTTCAGGTAGAGATTGATACTGATCATTTTATTTCAACAGAATTCCTAGAAATCTTTAGAAGAAACAGCTGTTATTGTTAATGACACCTCACAAGCAAGTATATGCCACCATATGCGTATACATGCTCCACAGCCTTCGTGCATGTCTCATGGTGAAGACTTACTGACATAAAGGCACTGATGCAATCAGCCATGCAGTTCTTTGTACAATATTTCTTTCCACTCTTTTCATAAGTCTCCCACTGTTATTTCAACCTGTCAAGTTGTCAGGGAAATAGTGTCAGTTGCAGTTCTTATGTTATAACTAGACATGGTATGCACCCAGGTGCTCTCAAGTTTCCTTTGGCGTAAGTTAGTACCAGCTCAGTCTCTTCCTTCTGGCAAGCGTTACTGAGAGAGATAATCCCTAGCTTCCCCAGTACTTCACAACATCACGCATAAAAAATTAACAACCTGATAGCTTAAATCGACCCTTTTCGCACAGGTCCTTCCTTCTGGGCACCCTGGGTTACAGTGCCTCTCTGTCTCCAGAAACCAGGGCTGGGTAATGTAACATACAGCTTTGTAAAGAGGTCCTATGAACCTCTACTTTACATATACCAAGAGATAAAAGAATTCAGACAAAATAAACCAAACATCCCTTCACCCCGAAGTCTCACTTTCTTCACTCCTGAATGCCTTCTGGAATTTAGCAGAACCCTCTGTGATGTCCTTTGGCACATGGTTTTCCTTCTATGTAACGCGGTCCCTCTGTCCCCCAGCCAGAGAGCTCCACCTCTCCAAATACTTCTGAACTATCTTGATTCTACCACTAATCCTGGTTTCTTTGCTCTGCTCCTGTCTAAGTTCCCTTTATTCTCAAGACTCCTAGCTCTGCAGGGGCAGAGGACACGAGAATCTCAGGTTTTACGCAGAGCCCACATTTTCTTTTGTTCTAAGTAAATTATTACCAGCAATTGAGAAGACATCTGATAACAGTAAACAAATCAGAGGCTGACAGCCTGGCACCGCTCTCAGAACAAGCAGCTAACACTGAACTCAGTTAAAAAGCAGTCATTCAGCCCAAATTAATTATATACAAGGCAAGGAGCAAAGAGGAGAATGACCTACTGGGAGCTCCTGAAGGAAGCTTGGCTGACCCCAAAAGCCAATGCCAATGTAGCTACGCAACTAAGTGCTAAGCACCTGATCAGTGCTGCTGTACATACCTAAGGGAAAGGGAATATATGAGTTTCTGACACTTGACTCCATGTTCACTTACCCACAAGCAGCAGCCCTACTCTTTCTGTGTAAGATCATCCTATAAAAACAAAATTCCAGCCTTTTAAACACCAGTCTCTAAAAAAAAATAAAATTCTATGCAAAACAAATGTGTCCTCAGAAAGGTCAATGGAAAAAAGTAGGATAATTGATTCCTTCAGATTTTCATGATACTCTGCTATTGCTCCTGTATCGAAAAGTGATATTGTTCAAATTTATACAGAAGCTAACACTGTAGGCTAGCTCCCTACCCAGCAGATGCTGTAAGATGCACGTAACGCTTATTTTCATGTCATGTTCTTCAGATCCACCTTTTAAAAATAATTCTCTTAAATCACACAAATCTTACAGAGGTATCAGGTCACCATACAGTGAGTCAACTGCCTATTGAAAATATGATTCATTCACAATCTTGAGCAAACCTCTGCTCTCTTATAAAATTCAAAAAAAGGAAGAAAAAAGAGGTACGCTAAGAGCTGCCACCACCACCACTGTAACACACAACCTGTTTTCACTGTACCTGTCATGTAGGCTGGGAAGTCATTGCAGAGAAATAGTTTTGCATTCACTTCTTGCATAGCCCTGTGTATATTGTAGGTGCACATCTAAAAACATCTAATTATTGGTATTAATTTATTAACAGCAGATAGTTAACCACAGATGCCTAATCTCTCTCCATCGTTTGGCCTGTGGGAAAATTCTCAGAGAGAAATCTAGCCACGCTCCAACTAGTAAAAGCAGCTGCAAAAGCTGCCAAAAGGAGGAACTTCTGGCGATTCATAAACCTCCGAAGTTTTGATGTGTTTTCCTGTGCTAACTGCTCTTTTGCTTGGCAGATCATCTTCACTTTTCCTCTACCCTTCAATTCAGTTCTCCCTTTTCAGTGTCACATTTCCTTTCAACTATTTTGCATCTTTATAATGAATTTTTCTTCTCCCTTTCTCTTCTCTCTTCCATATTCAAACTGGAACTAGTTTGGTATGTGCGAACATCAACTGTTCATGGGTTTTACCACAAACTTCTACCAATATCACTCACCCCTGGCTACTACAGGAGATGATAAACCCATCCCCATGTGTTTCTACATTGCCAAGCAAAGCTGGTCTTCAGGCATTACCAAAATAAACAGTATTAGCAACAATTAAATCTGCTTGATTCAAATCCCTCTATGTATGGTTACACCACAGATTTGCTTAAATCACACATGCAAAAGAGCATATAAATTTTCATTACTTTTACTGATTTAAAACCTCACACTTTTTAAAATGCCATTGAGGAAAAATCCCACAAACACATTTCTGAGGTTAAATACCGCAGTTAAAGTAAACCAGGCTTAAAATAAAAAGTTGGCATTTTAAAGGCCTGCAAATAGGATTAAATCTACCCAGCCTGTATAAACACTAATAAGTGGAGCTCCATTCAGACTCAATGTCAGATGTATGCATCTGAGAGTCACGTGAGGATCAGCATGAACTCTCTTCACTTTGCAACCAGAAGGTCTGGAGGTTGACAGAGGTAAAACAACTCGACAGAAAGGTTCACTAGGACATAGATTAGGATCTTACACTTTCAAACCTCTGTTTCTGTTGGCTGCAGCTCTGTCTGATGACTGCTGAGCTTGAGCACTCGCCCGCTTTACATATTTAGTACTCTAAAGATATAAAAAATGGAATTCTTTATTCAGGCTCCTTCTCAGCCTAGCAGATCCTAAAGAGCAGGTTTCTGGGCTAGGATATTTCTCCCTCCCCAGCCGCTCCCAGCCCCCACCAGTGCTGAAAAATGACATGACAGTAAAGAATTAAATGATACTCTTGTTCAACTGTTCCTACTTTTCAGTACTATAGCTCTACCTCTGAGTAGTCCTGGCTAATGTTTTCTACAATTCCCCGCTGATACTCTGCGGAGTGTTATCCTGCTGCAAGCTACCTGTACGAGGAGCCTTTGCTCCTCTGCGCAAGCCATTGGCACGATAGGTCACTGGACGCTGGGAAGAAAGCAGTTCTTGGTCGAGAGCTTTGCCTTCCCCGTCTCGCTGAAGGACACTGCAGAGTGGATGCATTTCAGAGACATCTCTGCCCCTTAGCACAACAAAAAGAGATAAAAATCAAGAACAAGAAAAGTTTTCTTTTGGATTTTAGGTTTGTTTTTCTGGGACTTTGGCTTTTTATCATGCTAACCAACGAGAAAACCTGCAGTAAGGATGAAAACCCCGTCTCTTGGTTTCAGTATGGTTCCCGTGCTGCCCCTTGAGCAGCCTAATAACGCCATGCTTTCCACATGGGGCAAAATGCAAGGCTGCAGTCCAGGCTTATAGCAATGACATTCCCGATGTGTGTAAGACCAAAAATAGAAAAATAAAACTTAGCATGTGTACAGCCATGCAAAGGACACAACAGACAACTTTCCATACCCTAGAATCTTTATTCAGACAAGCCTATTGTAAAATAAGGATTCACCCTCAGAAAAGAAGAGCAAAGGTTTAGGAGTTAACGATTTAGCGGAAGAAGTTTATAAAGGAAAAGTCTGCAATATATAATGTGAAAACTGACAAAGAGATGGTAGCAATATACCATCAAATCCTCTGCCAAAGTAAATGAAAAAGTCACCTGGGCAGATAACATCTGGATATGTGCAATCTCAATTTAGTCAAAATCCCAATGTAAACACGTCCACTGATAGCAGAAAGGTAGTTAAACATTCCACTAGCTTTCGATAATTGAAACCATCTTCCTTTTCTAAAAAAATAACAAACCTTTCAATTACCAAACTCTGAGGAAGAAACTGACAGCTATTGGAAGGATTCCATTAAAATTTCAGTTTTTCACCTTGCAGACAAACATCTCAGCAAAGAATTTTTTGTTTATACAGGTTAGAAACTGCAATAGCTCTCAAATGGCTGAGTGCTTGTAAATACCAGCAATATACAGTGTATGGATTATATATACTATAAACACAACATATTTTGATCTGATTTATTAGACTGAGACAGAGATACATGTTCTGCTAACTCTGTAATGGTATTATCATTTCCAGTGATATCAATGTTAAAAGAAAATTCGAAAGAAAGTGTATTTGCAGCTGGGTAACATGGTGTTTCTTTAACATATGCACACCCCCCCTGCAAGAATCCTAAAAAAAATTAGTAGCAGTCACTCTGGGAATGGTAACAATGCAGCAAGGGAATTCAGTCTCAAACAGATTTCTTTTAAAAGCTGTGTAGGATCAGCGGAAATGTATCATATTACACCAACCTAATTATATATTGCAATAGTCATTCAGTCAACCCCTATGTCAACTTACGGCATTAGTGTATTATCACTGATAATGAAGTTTTGACAGTAATCTGAAACATCTGCAGCAAGTACCATCAAAGCCAGTGAATACAGAAGAGCATTAACAAAATACTTTTTTTTTTTTCCAGGGCTAACAACTTAATATAGTTCTGGGGTAAACGTCACATTACAAATAATTGTAATCATATATGAATCAACTCTCATGCCTATTGCTTAAATGCACTTGAAATGGAATAATCTATACATTCTAGCAGAATCCAAGCAATTTTTATGCAACAAAGCTGAAGCCTATAGAGCAGGTCAAAGTGAAATGCTGAAGAGCACTAACAAGGTTAGGAAGCACTAGGGGTTAAGAGAAGAAAAAAATTCCACTAAGTTCCATTGCAAAAGATAACAATTAAAAGGAAAACATCATCCACATGTGCCACGGCAAATCCTAATGGCAGCTAATTAAAAAAAACCCAACTCTAAAAATTCTAAAATTCTATGTTCCTATAGCTAACTAAGCTAAACAGCTCATTTTTGAAAATAGGTCAAGTCTGTCATGTCCATGTAACAGTGACAGAAGCAAGTATTAAACTGGTCAATTTAAAAAGAAAGGGATTATCAGAATACTTATTTGCACACAGTTATGCAGAAAAAAAATTACCTCAAATGAAATTCAACAAAGCCATGTTACGTTGAGTAGAATACACAAGTAAACCTGATAAACAAGAGACAACTTGAAAATAAGCTATGAACTTTCTAAAAAAAGAAATCAAAGAGGAAACTACATATTAAAAAAGTTAAAACATACAAAACTATGTTAAAACACTAAAAACTATCTAGTTTACATAAAAATAAAAACGTTACATGGTGCATGCAATGTTCATTGATACCTTCATTTTAAGATACACCACATCTTGACTGAGAGATCAACTGACTTACTCAACCCTCATGTACTGCAGAAGGTAAAACAAGTAAGAACTAGCTTTCAGGTTAGGGCTGGAAATTAATTTCAAAATATGGAACCCCTGAATTGATTTGCACAGCAAAAATCACATTCCAGTGCCATTTAATAATGAAGGAATCTGGAAGAGATTATCTGACTTTTCTTGAGCACATCATGCCCAAATACCTATGGACAACATTTTCATAAGTACAAAGATGCAGGGATTTAACTTTCAAGACAGTCACTGAGACAGCCTCAGAATTAACCATTCTGAAGGTGTTATTCTATTGCCTCGCACTGTGTGTAAACACAGCCTGGACACATTCTGTATTACTGTATCAATTAGGTATGGGTGTCTTAACAGTGCTGCATTAGACATGAATGACATAGTTCCATCAATCCAAGTCTTTGTGCTTAGATCCCATTTTTCTATAATTCTCTAACGTTGGGATGCTCAAATATTATAATTCTAACCACAAACAGATACAAAGAAAGAGGTCTCAAAGTGTATGTTTCAATCGTTCATACTCCTGCCTCATTCTGGCAAGGTACGACTCATCAGCTGCCATGTATCGTGGCTATACTTCGGGAATCTTTTGTTCATTTTAAACAAATTTTCTTCTATTGAAGAAACTAAAACTCATTCTAAAGTTAGTTGATTGTCCAAAATTGTACTGTCCATTAAAAAAGGAATGACTTATTTCTGCTGGAACATAAGTTTCCAAATAGAAAAACTGAAACCAAAACCAGAAGATCAGAGTTATCTGATTAGTAGACCCACTGATCTCCTGAATCAAGTTTTGAGGAAGACAACATGTGCAGAGTCCATGCTTTTTTCAGATACTAAAATTCAAATCTTTAAATTACAGCAGTGTGTGTATTTGTTCTTAGTCTCATGTTAATACAAAGGCATGCCGGGGTAGTTAACCTACTGCATCGTCCTAATTCAGCCAGCCAAAGGCTTTCCTTTACATGGCACCCACAAAATCGCACTGCAGTGTGCCCCTCCAGGGGCTCCACCTTTGGAAAACGCTCGGTGTCTTCTTTTGAATGTACCTTGTGAAAAAAACACTTCCTAACTTCACCCAAAGGACATGCTTCCAGCTTAGAGATTCAACACTCCAGAACCAGAACTTCAGATCTCACCAGCGGACACTCCTCGCCTCCCTCCCCAAATTCTTCCAGGAAAAAAACAAACTGAAACACATGTCATATCTGAGATCCATCAGTCTGGTGGATATTCACGTACCACAGAACTCATTAACATCTCTATGATATTTTTCAATAGTTGCACTGCTCCATTTCAGAAATAACATTTCTGTAAGGTATTTATACTATGTTAAACTTAGATCCCCTGAGCAATGCATTGAAGGCAATCACCGGTACATCTGTTTCTGTCATATTTAAATTCATAGCCTAATTCAATTGCAAATAATTAGCTATTTATCACCATGAAGTTCATATTATGAACTTGGAAAGGGCCAACATGATCCTAACCATTTAACAAAAGATACAGCCCTTAAAAGAAGGAAATGTGAGGAAAACAAAATAAACCCTAGCAATCAATACCCCAGTAAATCAAACACAATCAGTTCTGCTTGCCCATCATACCCCAGCACAACCCAAATCCCTTTGCTTTTTTCACAGACTTACAGAATATATTGCCATACATATCAGTGAAGTCCATCTTTCATTTTTATAGCCTGAAGAGGAGAATTATTTAGTCAAAATAACATGAGTACACAGCTCTTGTAATACTGTTGTGACCTCGGTTTCTAACACCTACTTCAGAACATTACTATAACTCAAGAACTTTTTTCACTTGCAAGGACATCTTAATTATGCCACCCATGACATGAATGTTTTTGGAAGATAAAGTCTGTAATTAACTTGTTGCCAAACAATATGTTTACTGTCCCTGAAGGTCAGTTCTCATATAAAGACATAAGGACACTTAACTTCGGGGAGATGTGTATTGTAACCGCTATCAAACATTAACCAAGTGGTCATCCATTATCTATAGTAGCAGCAATGCAGAGAATGAAGATATTCCAAGCACCATAAAATGGCTGCATTAAAATAAACCTCTACTGAGGTTTACAACAAATAAGTACAACTAGAGAGACAGTGCTTGACCCACCGTAGCAGGATTTGTTAGAAATTCCACTTAATCTCAGTAGTCAGTCAGTAGTGGGAGAATTTGTTCAAGACAGTGAAACAAGATTGCTTCTGCACTATAGAAATCTGTCTTTGCTGATTGCCCTTGTTAAGAGAAATTAAATTTTGAATCTGTTTTTAAAGATTTTACCAAAACAACTGTAAGGGCTACTTGCCTTGTTTAGTTCTGAATTTACGCTAGAAATTTGCACACACCAGTTTGATTAAGAGATCTGTGATGTGCAAAGGGCAGTGGGACGGTATGGGTATAACAAGAAGTTTCACAGCCCTGCAGAGCCATGAAGGGCAGCTCAGCACTCCTGGTACAATTCCTGTACCTACGGAGCTCTCTGTTCCAGGCAAATGAGAAAATACCCATGTTTGATTGAAGATCTCCTACAATACATCAATTAGTGGTATACACGAGCTAGGAGACGTACAAAGGGAAAAAAAGAAGGACAAACGATGGAATAAAAAAAAAATTGTAATAAAGAAATATATGTAAAGTAACTTCTACGCTGTTGTGCCCAATGTTACTCAGTCTCTGACTCACATCCTCATCGTTATTCTGCATTTCAACAGGAAACCTAACAGACACTTGGCCCTTACTTTGCCTTACGCTCTGCTTACAGAGACAGATGGAAGGGATGGAGGGCAAAGAAAAGCAACTAAGAAAACCAAGGAGGAATAAAAAACAAGACACGCTCTTCTCATCCTAAGCTCACAGCGTGCCCTTTTTCACATCGACGAACAGGTAACAACTGAGAACGTGTGTTTCCCTTGAAGTGTTGGACAATATGGGAACTACTTGTGAAGAAATGGCATATGGAAGAACCTAAACATGGCAAACAGGCGAGGGTGAAAAAAGTAAACAGGAACAAGAAATTCAGATAAGAAAAAAGGAAAAATGGAACTGATGAATATTCAAATAAAGGAGGGAAAGACTCAACTCCAGAAGGGAAAATATTAAGACTTTAGAAAGGGATAGAAATGAGAAATTAGGAATGCCAAAATCACTGAACGTAAGAACTGGCGGAGGAAGGGGAGTCTGGAGACATTCACATACAGGTGTGGCCATTAGCACTGCAGGATAAAGTTCTTTGGGCATACCGCAGTCCACTAAAGAAGATATTTTGTATTTGCACCTTTCATGCAAAAGTAGTTGACTCAAGGCCTCCGTTATTTGAAAAACTCATGTATGTCAGCACTTTAGATACTAGAATAGCTTGTTCATGTTGAAACATGGACAATTTGCTGTTTTTCCATTGAGAATAGATTAGATTTCAAATTCCCCCACTTGGTTACCAAAAGCATTTCCATCAGCTGGAAACACTTTTCAATCCATCTTGCTAACTTTTGACCCATGCTAGTTTCTTTTGGAAGGTGAAACCAGTCAGGATCAAGCATGGATAAGCAATTCTCCACTGAGAGCATGTCAATCGACACACAGCCTTCCCCGAGCCAGAATGCAGCAAACACGTATTTCTTGAGAACGGACAGTTACTCAGAGCTGTTCATATGGAAGCAAATAACAAGAACCTATGTCACCCTGCAGTTTCTCTGATAGATGAGTGTGGGCATCACACATGCTATTCATTTTCTGAAATAATATTGGAGAGTGCTGTTTATATGCTGCCTATAGACCATCGAATTTAAAGAAGGTAGCATATTAAAGCAATTCAAAAAAGCATTTGTTTCTGCAGCACATAATGAAGAGTCTGATTACTAGACAAAATAATTTACATACAACAGTGTTATACTATACACATTTGCCTGAATACTATGGTATAATAAGCCTTTATATGATAAGAGAAGACTTCAGCTAACCTCAGCCCAGAAACATTCAGTCTTACTCCTTCACTACTGCCAGTGATCCCCCTGAAGCGCCAGCCAGCTGCAAGTTGATTTTTGACGGAGCTCTCCCCTTTGCAAGTGAAATGGAAGACAAAGATCTGTTGCCACGGCTGGCTGGCAGCTCATGGCACCTGATATCACAGCAGTTACTATCTTTACAATACTGCAGACAGAAGCACACCTAAGTCCTTCCTTGTGTTCTTCCCACCATTCCCCTTCACCATTTGTCCACACTTTTTATTATTTTTTAAAACAGGTCATCACAAGTCCAGCTCTGATGTCTCTTTAATTTCCCAGATGATCCGCTGACTTACTTGTGGTTTGCAGGAACAAGAGCTTCCTGCAGGCTGGTTGCAGGCAGCAGAGAATACCGACGCTTTGTTGCAGCAGAAGGAAGAAAATCAGACCTGAAGTCATTATCCCCTTCACCACCACCACCACCACCCCCCGCATCCTCTGCGTAAACTCTCTGACAGCATTGCCCCCTTATTTTCTTCTAGAGTGTCAACTAAAATGAAAAGGTTAAACTTGAAGGCTGCTACATGGCCTTTGGGTTAGATATCCACATTTTCAAAAAATGCCCTACATACAGCAAACTATTTTTAAAATCACAGAAACATTAAGGTTCAAGGACTAAATTTTCTACCTTAGCTGAATTACATGTAAAGTCTAATACTGCTCTCCAGAGAAATACTTAATGCATGCTTCCCAAACTGACTACTGGAAGCCAACTTCAGAACCAAAATCTTGTTCCAGTATCCAACAACCTGTTGCAGGTGCAAATCCCCATGCTTTGAAACACCATACTCCTTGACGTTGCTCTTCATACAAAAATACAGGGATACTAAAACTGGAACGGGCAAGTATTCTGAACTTCAATCTGGTCAGGGTTTCCCTTTTTATTTTCTATATTTAGCACTTCCCCGTTCAATCCTCTTTCACGTGCACACATTTCCTTTTCTTCCTCTAACGGAGGATATTTGGACAATCAAGCAGACAGTAACAAGTACAGACACAGTGCTGTGAAACCCTCTAACTAAAAAGCCTCCTGTGAATCAGACTCGCTGGGATCGCAGGCCACCACTCCATTTCCCCCACAGCAAGAGCCACAGGTAAAGCTTCACATGGGGGAAAAAAAAAAAAAAAAAAAAAAGAGTTACTAAACATTCAGCTTCCAGTGCTATGTGCCAGCAAAAGTGCCCTGGATGATGGGCTGCCCTGCAGGCTCCCTCCCCATGCAGTCACCCAGGGCTCATCAGGGGTTTGTCACCCCAGGCTGAAGCCTACGGAATGGAGCAACTTTTAGAGCAGTTTATAAGTCTTTGCAAAACATCAGCTTTTAGGCTTTCAGTCTTTTAAAGTTAATTCAGAGGTACAGGGTCAAAATATATGTGCTTTGGTTTTGCATTAACACCATAAATGATCAAAACAACTCGTTAGCTGTGATTCATCTATTTGTCTAGAAAGAAGTAAATATGAGTACTGTAAGGAAAGGGAAAAGTTCATGATCAGGCTTCGGCTGTATTCATTCCTCATAATAGCCGCTTGAAGATAGCATTCGAAAGCATCTTTAAAAGATTCAGCACTTGATTTTCCTGAGAAATACTTCCTCCCTGAGATAGTATTGCAGAGGATTCACACAAAAGAACATTTATGTAGAAACACATGCCTTTACATTCAATATTGTTATAGGAAACCATTTTGCAATTAGCTTAGTTTTAAGGCAGAAAAATAATTCAACAGAAAATGACACAGGATGACTGGAATAAGCATAGAAAGCAATTGTGTTTAAACACAGGTTGACATCAAGTCCATGATCTACAACTCGATGGAAAGCTCATGTGCAGTTGTCTGTTGTCCTAACTGCCTGTTTCAAACACTGACAGTCTTAACATTTCTGCTGCATGAATTTTTGATCTCCCCTCAAAGAGAAACAAGGAAATCACCCAGTTTTCCAGCACGTACGGAGTCACCAAGCAATTCGTATCATGATCCCACTGACAAAACCTCCAAACAGGTCCTCCCCACCACTGAAGAGCACTGAGGGAACCCCGAACTGAGAGTCATTTTAGGATGCTTGATTTACATTATGTTCATCCTTGTTTGTTCAAGTCATAGCGTGGACAAAGTACCACACCAGGTAGGGCCCCGTGCACAGAGACCACCCTCCTGTCTCATGAGAAAAGGCTCCCACGTGAGGAAAGAGCCGTTACGCTAATGCAATCTAAGTTAATAATAACAATAATAAAATATTATACCTTTGGGTATTTTGAACATGGAATTAAGTCATTTATTTAAAGTATCACGTAACAGCTCTAGAAACAATAGGCACAGGCACTGTATTTATTTTTTTGACGTACAAATGAGTTTTGTATGTAGATACCTAGTGTGTTGCCATGTCATGACTGCAGAACAACAGCAGATACCTATCAGCTCAGCCTTAATTAATTTAGTCCCAAATGAATACCACATTTAGAAGGAAATAGATTGTAATTTTATCCTGGAAGACCACTTCACACAAATGGGACAAACTGCTACCTTATCTGATTTGCATCTATTCTCTCATCATGCAGAGACTTACAATAAAGGAATTTAAAATAATTCTAAAAATACCCAGCTGCTATTGCACATAAATATTGCATCTTCCTCTCTGGATAAAACCCTTCTGAGGGGCATAGCTAAGTTGCTTAAGGCTTGTTTTTCTTACATCTCACATGGACATGCCTCAAACACCCATGTCACTGTTCCATCAAATTTTAAATCACCTATGTGGAAATATCTACAAGTTCAACAACGTTCCATCACTTGTGTTCTGCTATTTTGGTGTTTTAATTATGTTACTTCACGCAGCAGAACAAAGTTTGACATTAGTACTGAATCTCATAAATTGTCACGTTAACAAAATGCGTTCCCTTGAGGAGAGATAATACAGTCCATACGGAAGTCCCCATTTTAGCTTAAAACCTTCTCAATCCTAATTGTTTTCAGAAAGTCAATGGCAGGATTATGCTCTGTCTGAAGTACAGAAGAAGTGAGTGAGTTATATTTATATGTTAGCTCATTTTTGTTTGTTTTTTATTGTGGTGGAGTTTTTTTTAAAAAAATAGTATGAGGAGTCAAAAACAAAAAATAAAATGAAACATGATTTCAACATTAATTCAATAGTACTGACTCTGGAACAAAAGCATGATAACATCGTGCTGGAGATGTACAGATGTAGAGGATGTACAATCCTTATAATTTTCTTCATCTCTCCAAAGCATTTTAATAAGGAAAAGGCCAATGCTGTAACACAAAGACCAGTGTGCAGCACATAAACATCAAAAAAATAGTTTCACAATAATATCCAGTGATTCAACATGTCAGAAGCTTACACAGACTTTACAAATACCAAAGCTTATCACGTTGCAATAAATTCCACTAAAGTAATTTCTTAGAATGCTAATTGTTGCTTCTGTAATGGTGAAATCAAGACACCATAGGTATCACTCTCTAAAGGGAACCCAGCATTCTGGTCTAATTAATTGACTAATGAAAGTTAATTTTTAAGTTGGGGCAGCGGCAATTTTGCATTTGCATGACATAATTTCTACAGTAACACAGGCTTATGCTTTGAATGTGATAGCGATGCACATGGACACACATTGATATCAAACACTATGATAGCAACAGGCACATGTAGTCATCTGCAAAGGTTCGGACGTTTCTCACAACACCTTCTTGAGAGACCTGCCAAAAGAAGGAAGGGGAAGTGTGCAATTGTTTAAAGGAATCTGTCCAACTCTTTCTATTGTTTCTGCCTATTCTTTCCATTTGTGTATCAAGAATATGCCACTGAGCCCCTCTCCAAGGACGAGAATGTCCACCGTCAGCTGATTTTTTATAGCAATAGCTTTGTAAACATATTCCCATGCATTATCTCAACACTCTGCCTTCTCTTTCCTGTGTTTTCAGCCTATTTACAAAAGGAAGACTTGGCTATTGTCAACCTCGCTACTTTTCCCCCAATGCACTGTGGACGAGATTTCTGCTTGCTAAAAATCAGCACAGCAAAATGCAGGGCTTTACGTTTCTCCAAAGGCTGTCTCGGGAAGGCACAACACATTAGTGCCCTTGGTTTCACCTAGACCACCTGGTTTTAGTGTACAGAATGACTCAGAAGGAGGGGAGGTGGACAGGAATGAAGGCAGATAGATTCCACTACTTTTTGGCTAGAAAAAAGAAAGCCTGCAGTCCTATTGCTATAAGCAAGTGGCCCACAAATCCCTCCTCGCTCTGCCCAGGAGGCACTCTTCGAAAGAACTAGCATATATGTGCTGACCTACGGGTAATGAAGACACTTCTTGAACGCTGGCCTGTGTCACAGGTTTAAGTAGCCTGTGGGGTCCCCGAGCTGCCCTTACCTCACCTGGGTGAATATAACTCACGCTAAATTAATTTTCTCAGAGAGAGAAAAGAAAGAATCAATATTTATTCCAAGATCAAAATGCTTTTCGCTTAAAGAACTCAGCAGTCAAGAAAAATGAGGAGCAATCATTTTGTTCCCATGACAAACAAAAGCTTCCTTGCCAGTAGACACTGTATATTGACAATAACCTGGAAGCATCATAGCACGCATAGTAATAAGATGATGGTATTTCGCTGCAGTGGATTTCTGTCTTGTAGACACTATTTTTTTTGTTCTATACAGACATTTTAAAGAATCAAAATACTGTCTTTTCCACTTACAGCAACATTAAAATAGTTACAATTAACAAATACTTAATTCCCCCCTCCCCAGAACTTCAGCTTTATTTAACATGTCCTAATTTAAATAGCAAGGCCATACATAATGAGTAAGAACTCATCAACCGATTCAAAATGCAAGGGACAGGAAGTTTGGGTGTTTCTTGGAAACTAGTATTTTATTTTATTGCAATTAATTTGGTAGTGCACCAAGCTACCACCAAAAATGTCACAGCAAATTAACTTTCTTTTTATTAACCATGGCAGGTCAAATAATTAAAAAACTGAAGGTGTCTGGGTAATGAGACTTAACTTAAGGACACTAATTTACAATGACACAGGTTCCTCCTTTCTATATTACCTCACACACTCAGTAAGAAATCCTTGAAGGGTCAAATTCTTATGTCATCTAGAAATGATTTTGATTACTCTCTATCTGAACTATATTCATTTTGCGTCTAATACAACTTCCAGTTTTCACCCTGTCACATCAACTTGGCCTTTAGTGCCTTGATTCTGTTTCAAAAGATGTCATAAACCATACTTGTCATCACCTGCTGCATTACATAGACCTCAGCGGTAACTATGTCACGGGCGAAATAAAACCAGCTTTTGTTAGCCACCCACTGATTGCGACATGTATGAACAGTTCCGGACCTCCAGTTTATAAAATGGCGTAAGCTGGTATTTAATCAATCAAAAATGTTCAAGTGAACACCAACTCTCCACAGTTTTTGGCATATTTCTGAAGGTATGTTAAACGCTTGTAACAGCACTGTTTCCTCAAAGATTGTGATCGCATCTATTTCTTTAGCATTTTACGATGATGTAATGTATTTCTTCTCTTTTGGATTTTGCGGTTATTTCTGATTGCCGTTTTATCTCATTTTTCAGAAAAACAGCACCTGTAAGAGTGGTCAGTGAAAATAAATAGCGACAGTGATGCAATAACTTGCTTTTCAACAAGGATGAGACTGCGTGTTGGCTCACTGTATCCCGTAAGTACAAAGTAATGCCCAGTCCTGCAGGTGATAATCTGAAGTTATAATACTGGACACTACAAAATGGATATTAATACAGATTGAGAAGACGGTGAAAACAAGATTAAAATGTAATCGGAAGTGCTGTTTTATTTTACAGGGGTTTTATTGAGGCTCAGGAAAACCCCCAAGCTGAAAATAGGTGAAGATTAAGAGAATACTTTAGAGAAGCATAATCTGTGCTTGCTCTGTTCCTGCTCTTCCCTTTGCATTCATTTAAGGTCATTAGCGGACTTGTCGCTGGGTTTTTTTCTTTTTCTTTTTACACCATTCTAGAAACACAGCAATAGCTGGCTCCATGCACGGAGAGGATGGCGTAAGGTCCTAGTACATTTCCCAGTCCCCAAACTCATTTAATATAAAAACCTCAAGTTGAGGGCATAACAGATATTAAACTGATAAAAACATATGCTACACTTGATCTTCGCCAAAAGGTCAAGAAGCAAACACGAATCAGCAGACTTGATGGTTCCTTGGTCTGACTCAGTGAGCACACTGAGACTGAATCATCCCAAGATTTTAACACCGCAGTAGCAACAATTATGTAGCTTTACCACTCAGATTTATTTCAAGAAGCTGCAGACAGACTACAGACCCCAAATAACTCACTCCAGGATTTCAATGAGCTCATGATTTTGCACACACAGCAACTGTTCCAGGACAGGAACCTGGGAAAGCTAGCGATGCCATGTCCAGCCTCCCAAAATATTCCAGTCTTGGTCTGATTATTTCCTAATCAGTGATTATTTCCTAATTAGTGGCAAACTAAATAAAAGGAAAAAACACCCAACAACCTTCCCTCTAACCTCCTGCTGCCCCTCTATCCCCCATCCCAAACACTTAAGCAATCTTCTGGTTTCTGAATCGTTACAGGGTTATTTTAGAACCTTCTCCCCATGAATTAGAGAGCAACACATCTCCCCTACAGGAAGTATTTCACAAAATTCTAAAAAGTTGAGGGACTTTTTAATAAATAACATACTAAAGACAGAACTACACACTGCAGTGCATTTTCTTAACGCTTGCTGGACTCATTAGAGCATCTCACACGCTAATTCAAAGACTACATCTCAGTCTCACCAAAGCATGATTTTTAATTACTCTGTATCAAACTCCACAGCAAATGAACACAGAAAATGTCCACACACAAAGAACACTAAGACAATACTGCTAAAGCTTAAAAAAGTCGTCCCTGTGCGAGGAAACTAAAAATATCTTTTGAAGTTAATGAGTAATAACAAAAGACATTTGAGTAACTTGGAACAAGACAACGATTTCTTAAAAATTATTTTCAAGAACACTTTGTAAACAAGCTCGGAAACCTTTTATTTCCCATTATATTTTCAATCACTCATTATAATCACTAATTATTTATAAGACTAGAACAGTAGGTCAAAAGTAAAAGGAAATGTATTGTCACAGCAGAAATACCCAGCTAATAAACTGATGTTGCTGTTCCAAGCTGCACAAGAGAGCCAGCCAACTATAAGGTAATTGTTTTACTTTCAATACAGAGTATTCAGTGAATCAGTATCAGCAAACCTACTGGATTTTAATGAGTTAAAATATTTTAATAGCATAGCTTTGTTCTTTAGTTTAATCACTTTCGGCTCTGAACAACATTTAAGCATGTGCTTAATTTGCTATTGAAGTCAACAGAACTTCCAGTGAATACTGGAAGTTAAACATGTGCTTAATGAGATTTACTGAATCAGAATGCGTAAAACCCGATGTGAGCAGAATCAAAGCCCAGAGGCATTAGTCAAGTCCACCCTGAGCTTCCCTAAAGATACAGGGCCTCCAAAATGCAACAGAAAATTTTATAATTATTATGACATGTCTGCTGTACATCTGTATTTCTGGAATAGTTCTATAGTGAAACACATACCAGGCTTTATAGGTCTCTAAAGCAGGAAGAGGAAAAAAAACCCTGAATTCACCCTAAAATACTAACCGGAAGCTTTTGTGGAATTTTGTTTGGTATCAGTAGTTCAGCAATACCCTCTGACACGAGACAACTGTTGATTTGTCTCACGTTTCCTCCAAAAAGAAAATGTAGTACCATTAAAATGTTTTGATTGGGGGCAGGAGGGAATGGAGGGATGGTGTTAACACACAGATTGTAGCTATCTGCTCCTCTGTGAAGAAGGAGGAACGTAATCCACTATTATCCAATCCAACGGTATCTCGCTTCCTCACTCATTCAGGCAAACTGTGTAATCCTCTGAAATCTGCATATGAACATCTGCGTTACACCAGATGATACTCTGTCTCAGATTAGATTAAATTAAATTACCTGCATGCCTTTAAGCCCCCTTTTCACTACCAAAGACTATCATTTCTTCCTAGTGCGGAGGCACTTAGTTTAACAAATAACAACTCAATGATCTTGGAATGCAGTGTGTAAAATAGAAAATTGTTCTTTACTATTTTGTGTGACATTTAAATGGCTTAAGTAAGCATTTAACTGAATTGCACCTAATAAATATTTTCCTTGACAGAAAATATTAAAAAAAGGATTTGACTCCAAGAGAAAAATTCTTCCAATTCCACACTCACTATAAATGTTCAAATCTGACGTAGAAATATTTTAGTTCTTTCTCTTATATCTTACAGGGAGGATCTGGTTCTGACATCAAATGTCAGAGAGACTTTCTTTTCTCCCCACAAAAACTAACACTGTATTGGAGAAATGTTTAGCAATTTGTCTTAACAATATACTGTTAAAATCAGTAAATTTGTTAAAGACAAAATTTTGCAAATTTAAATTTTGAATATACCAATTGTTATTTCAATATGGCAGTCATTAGCATGGAAGGAGTTAATCTTCCCCACTCTTATTTTTAAGAGTAAAAAAGGCTAGGAACAGCTGTCACTCAGGTGATGAATACAAGCTGCCAGCCTTTTAAACAGCAGGTACAGCATTTGAGCTCTGAATTAATTAGCATTCAGAAAGCCTAAACACGGCTTGATAACTCCGCAAGATAATTTTTGTCCCTTCCTGCAAATTAATACTGCTATTAAGATGAGCAAGGACACAACGCGGATCATAATTGTACCCATTAAACAAAATTCCACAAATAACAAATTAGAGGTTCTAGCCAAGAATGCATCAAGTCAAATAAAGCATTGCTGCAAACAACGTACAGGAATTCATCTTCACTTTTTCACAGCATTCACAAAAACACATACAATATGAATTCCTGTGTAAATGCATGAAATGTTTTCTGCATATAAGCACAGGCTTCTCAAAAGTTCAAGCTTCTAAATGTTTAAATAGCGACTTTGTCTCAAAAGCATTCGGGCTACTTCCATGCAAGAGCCGCTTTTAACATACGCATATACACTGAAATGACAAGTTAGCAAGGCCTCCGAGATTATACTTAACAACAGCTTAAAGAACAAGGCCTCCACCAAATGCTGTTGCAGCACTGCATCAAAGTCTACACAATCCAGTGTGAAAAACTTTCCTCCTATATATATAATTTCATTTAAATGATGAGCATATTTTAAAAAGCACAAAAATGATTGATATCAGAATTTAATGATGTTTAATAAGTGGCCATCTGTCAACAGTCAAGGAGTAAAAAAGCAGCCCATTATTATTTCCCAAAAGATTAGAAATATTGATGCTAATTAAAAGGCACATTATCATTATCTCAAAGCAATGTCTAAACCCTAATCAGACTTCACATCCAGCGAAGGGGAAGGGGGGAGGCCTATGGGTATGAGTGTTCCTCAAATGGGTCATTTGAGTTGATAATCTCTAAACTGGTCTTACGATAGCGTACAGATCAGAACTTGGCAAGTAGCAGGTAACTCCTGACTGGGTGGGCAAGCAATTAAACCCTCACCTGACGTACAAAAGAATATTTATTTTAAACTCAACTCTTTAGAAGAAATTTTTGGTGCATTTTTACCCAGAATAGCAAAAGAAGAGAACTATGCTAAACGTGGCATTCCACTATTTATTTTTTCCAATTTTTCACACACAGCATTTCAAAACAAAATAAACTTGGCATCGCAGTGCCCAAACATATGATTAATTGCACCATACTCAACTGCAACATACTCGGTATTTTTAGCTGAGAAACGGATTGATGTCACATGCACATAAGGGACTTGCATGGCCAGTTATGACTGAAACCCGCACACAAAGGAACGAAGCCCATGAACACGGTGTCTGTGAAGCACTTCTGACTATCTGGGCCTTCAAGAACTGCCTTCTGGGGTTCAGGGCTGCTTCGGCTCCTCATGCCGAGTGCTACAGAGGAAGAAGGTACATAAAGGTAGGTGGTTCAGGCTGCTGTTAATGTTTGCCTGGAGCTCTGCCTTCAACAGTAATAGTCAGTTTATTACCTTTTAAAATGTGGTATTTATTGACATTTTCATAATTCACCTTGATCAGAACCTCTTTTAAGCAAACAGACCTCTACTAACCTCAAAATCCATGCTTCTTGTTTCAACAAAAGCAGCCTGTAGCCCATAACATACTTTTTGTCTTAGTTTGTAGAAAGCTGAGAAGACTCTTGGCATTTATTGTTTGCAGAGAGGCAAAGGCATAGGCCCTTGGTAAATGTTTCCCTGCCCTTGGGATACAAGAGATGTGTAAGCAAGATACGACCGATCCCACCTCCCACGTCTTGGAAACTATAGGTACAGTCCCAGGTTAGCAATATGGACCCTATGAGCCTTGTTCCTCAGTTTACCAACTTTACGAGGCCAGCTGAACAGTTTTGTGGTGCCAGAGGAGAAAGGCAGGTGAGCAGTGCAGAATACTCCAGCACGGAAGATAAGCGAAGCGCAGACAAACACAAAGTAAAAGGCATACTGGAAACAGACAGATAAAAAAGGGATGGGAGAATCACATGGAAGTATGGAAATATGGCAAACTGGAAGTGCACAGCCACGGCTGCAGAAAAGCAGGGCTCCCCTGGCAATTGAGGCCCAGGGGCACGAGTACCCACGCATAATTAAGACCAGTCATTTTTTCCACCATATTTTTAACAGCAAACTTTTTCACCTGTAACTGCCACTATCAAATTACCATCTCCACAGTGCAAAACCACCTCTAGTCTTCCTCCTCAGGTCAACGAACCCATTCATCACCGCCAAGTGAAGCATATTTCTATTTTTACTTGTCATTTTCAAACCATCGCTTCACACAGGTGTGACCTCTGATCCTGATTTTCCTTCCAACGCTCCCCTTGCCATACTCTCACAGTCCTCCATTATCTCTTCCCTAAGAAATATTAAAAAACTTAAGAAAGATGTCCCTGGTTTTGATTACCCTATTCCAATCTAACTCCTTGATCTTCAGCGTAAACACTTCAATCATTCTGGCATTTTCATTGACTCAAATTAAATGCAGAGCCAGTAATTATTTCACAATCCCCTTGCCCTTTCATACACAGGTCTTCTGTCTTACACAATGACAAAGTATTACCTCCCAGATCCTTAAACGGTTCAGATACTTCAGAGATGCTTTGGATATGAATCTGACACGACAGGATTCTTAAGTAAACCTTGTAAGGCTTACCCAGTACTAATTATTAGCAATTCCAGTGCTTTTCTAATGTTGAGCTCCAATGCTCAAACACGATGCAAGCCATATAACCACACAATTGTTGCACTGATTAACAGGTTCCTCAGGGTGATCAGGAGCACCAGGTACAAGTTCCCCCGTATTTTGCAGCCTGCTAAATGTAAATTCAGTGGAGCTGACGCCAAAAGGGAAATTCACAGTACTGTGTAGGTAAATTTGAGACAGGAGGTTTAGACAGTCATACAGAAATGAAAAAATACCATCAGTATCCAGTTTTACTTATGTTATTTACTTCCATAGTCACTACATTTGTTTTAAACTGTCACCAAATTCTTTATTCTTTGTGCTTCACAGATTTGCCTTCTGACTCTGTGCAACTGTTGTACATTGTATAGCTGTCAGAGCAGAAGTGGAATGTATTAAAAGCTGGATAATTGTAAGTTGGGGCATATGGCACTAAGGAGAATGTAGGAGTTAGTGGGAAGAAGGGGGTTTTGTTTTGATTTTTTCAACGGTCCGGATATGACTAAAGCTTATTCCGGTGGGCAAAGAAAATACCCCTTGTTTCCCTGTTTCTCCACAATTTGAAAAGTTGCTTG
>NW_009605450.1:0-7136 GCF_000690535.1 Cariama cristata | reverse complement strand
TTTGTTTTTTTTTTTTTTGCCCTTTTTTTTTTTTTGGGGGGGGGGGGGCGCGGGGCATGGAGAAGAAGAGAGGAAGGAAAGTTTAACATTAATTCTAATTTACATGAAAAATACTAAATCTTCCCTCTGGTTCTCTTCTTCTGTCCCAAGAAAATACATCCTCAAACAGCACGCATTACACTGAGGTTTTTGCAAAAAAAGCACAGAAATGAGCTAGCTGCTGTGTAAACATGTCAGACTTCATAGCTCACATGCATTGAAATGACCAGCACAGTTCGCTCTTCTCAAAGGTATTGCTTCAAGCTGATTGCTGACTCAAGACAAGAACACAACTCTGGTCACAGTGAGTTTCTGAGTATTTTCCCTGCAGCTGCAGGGTATAGAGGGTTTTCTGTTTGTTTTGCCTTTTCCCCCCTTTTTTCATATGAAACCTCGGATTCTGAAGTACAGTTTGGCAGCACCAGGCTGAATTCGCTGCCAGTTTCCTAGGGTACAGAATCTCTAATAACACAAAGCCCTGACTATCTCTTTGTCCAATAAATAATCGAAATTTTGCACCACGATCTTCCTTAAAAATATGACTTCTTGTTTTTATCTCTCGGTCGCAGTTAATCCTTTCTGTCAACGGGGTTTCATCTCTAACAAGTCTGCCTGTGACACATTAGGTCCCGATGCATCTCTGAACAAATCCCCCATGTACGGCGTGGTTCACAGAGTGCATAGGTTGCAAAAAGGACCGCAGAGACAGAGTCTGTCTTCTCTAAGGGGATCTGAAAGGCTGCGCTTTCACATGGAAGACGCTCATCAAATGAGAGGACGGGAGCGACAGCGGGCTGTCAGGGAAGTCCAGGCTTACGTATCGCATTTCGGGTGCCTAAGCAGAACAGAGCATTCCTGATATTTGTATTCTTGAACACCTCTTCTGTTGGGTTGAATTACTGGTCACATGTTTATTGCTGTCACGCTGGAAAGCTGACCCAGGCGATGTTTGCTTCATACTCAGCAATTTTAAACAGCTTTTTTCTAGGCTTTAAGGGCTAACATTGTATAACTCACTCTCTAGGACTTGTCCTTCCTTTTCTCCTTCCCTCTTCCACGCCTGCTTCAATTTTACGCTTGTTCACTTTGCCCAACATATCAAAAGAAAGCGCATGAGGCAGTAAAAACTTTTTGCCATCAGTGAATTATCAGAGCCTTCCCTTGGTCTTGCAGAAGCAATAATGGGAATAAACTCAGTGAGAGCTATTTGCTCTCCCCACTTACTTGTTTCTTTTTAAAACCTCCCTGCCCCTCCATCAACAGCAGCCTACGTTTAACGTGCAGTTGTGGAGGGGGGGAAGGTGACGGACACCGGTGTGCTCTCCCGCTTCCCGCGGCACCCTCGCCAACCTCTACTGCAAAATGCCATTACACTGCATGGCCGCTTCCTTCCACCTCCTCTGGGAAATGGCTCCATTTTCCTCTCATTGTCAAGGAAACGGAAAGTGTGCTCAAATTCGCTATAGGGATGCTTGACTCCTAGGGGTCATTTCTTCCAGTTATCTGGGATTTTAAACCAGTTACCACAGGGCTCTCGGGGCTTCTCTGATATCTTCTGTCAAGCCAAGAATTTCAGTTCACTCAATGACCGAAAGTGCTGCAAAAGCTGCTCTTGATGGGTGCCAAACTCCTAATAACTGAGAGATCACAAGAGCCAGGTAATCAAAAATTACAGGTTTTGCCTTCTGAGACGTCTGAGGCAAAGAGTATGCCTCTGTCCATGCGTACACAGAGACACATTCTCTAGTAGAGAGAGTGAAACGGTGTAACTGAGGGCACTTTGAAAAGGAGTTGTTTACACATTCTGTTCTTGGGTCAATTAGATGGTGCAGGAGAACACCACAGCTAACACAGCGACATGTTAGCTCACGTACTGCACCATTTGAAATCCTTTCAGATTTAGAATCTTGTATCACCTCAACAAATACAAATTATAAAAACTACTTATCTGCAGTAACTTTTCAAAGAATTGTATTATTTACATTATGTTCTATATAATTATTTAAAGTTACAACCAATTGAGACACCTGAAGTACACTGTACAGAATTTCACCTTGGGCTTTCTGCTGAAATGCTGGTATTGCAAAACCGCCACGAGACAGCTGTACTTAAGTAAATACTGTTGCAGGCATTTTAGAAAAATTCATACACGCAAGTCTATTAATATTGTTTCCTATATACAAAAATCCCAAACGAACTGGAGGCATTCATTAATAATGTGCATTAATGGGCAGAAATTTCTTCACATGCACTCTATAAACCTTCAAATACTTTCAATATAAATACTTTGCTTTTGTGCGATAAGAAATGACAAAATTTTGGTTTTGATGAAACACTTGGACCTAATTTTTGTTATATCAACGCTTGTACCAAGCAGAGATGGGAAGAAGTATGAATTTATTTTATGTTTCCTTTCATATGTTCATAGAAATATAAATTTAAATTTATTGTATTATTGCTAACCAAACTTGAGATCCATTCATTTGGGGAAAACATGCAAGGAACACCCAAATTCCAGAATAGATGTTATTTGTTTGGGTAAAAGGAATTAGGCCACAGCCACTCTACACACCTTGTAATTAGGTGAGATCCTGAGGATTTTAAAAAAAAAAAAAAGAAAAAGAAAAAAGGGCCAGCTGAACAGACTTTCCCATCTGCTTTCAGAATAGCTGGTCAATCATCTGTCAGCTAAACAACTCAAAAAAAAAAAAAAGGTGTGTGGGTGGAAATTTAACTGACATTATTTACTAACTGTTCAAAAAGAGCACAACAGTAGGAAAACCACAAAACACTTCCTCTTCTCCAAGCAGAGAAGCCAGTATATGCTATTATTTCAGGGGGACACTTGTGTCTCTGAACCGTAACCCTGCTTCACCTAATAAATTGGTCTCGTGTGCTTATATCCAGTAACTTCAGCTGAATTTAGACAGAAAAATTGCACAAATTCCTTATAATGGTCAAAGACTTTGGCTTTTCAAGGCCAGAGATCTGGTGATCTAAACAAGTCCACTGGGACCACGTGGCATGTAAACAAATTAACATTTTGTTTAAACGTCAATCAACAAACTCTTTCCATTCAAACCCAGGTCAGCTGCGCTGGCAGCTGTTAAAGCGGTGACACTCCTGGCTTACACAGAGGCTAAGGAGTGGGTGGAAACACCATTCTGCTTCTAAAACATCTCCCTAAAACCTTACACTTTACACTCTTCAAAATTTATGCAAATAAACGTTACATTACAATTCCTGGGGAAAACCCCTCCAATTTCTTCCTTCATCCTCTTCTCATTCAAAATGTTGGAGGTTAAAACCCCAAACATTTCACTCTAAACAGCAACCAGTGCAATTTCTGTACATCACTCTGTATTGCTTATCGTCAGGGCCATAACTTTAGACCCAGTTTTACAGGGTAGTGACATAATACAACCTCTTTGAGCAAAAAACAAAAGGAAAAATACTGGCACAAAACGTCAACCACCAGATCAGAGGATGCTTGCAAAGAATTTTGCCGGATTACCCTCTTACTCTCATGGGATTTGCAGAAGGGTAGCACCTCGCCACTCGGGCAGCGCAGTGCGAGCCCAGGAAGCCAGGCAGATAACTCCGTATGATTCCAACAGAACAGCATGGCCCATCAGAGGGAATCTTCAAAATCCTTCACTGAACGTGGCACATACAAACACAGGCTGAAACAAGGGCATACTTGGGAGGGAGGTGGGGAAAGGTGGTGGGGCAAACCCAGAAAGATACAAAAGCCACTCACAACACCAGATAAATAATTTTCTTTGTCTTTCCTTTAACTGTTTGTCAAAATTTTATGTAGCTTTCTTTAATGATGTTTCTTTCAGTATGAAGAAACAACACTGAACTTAGCTAAAAACAGTCTCATTTTGTTAACTAGATTATGAACTGCAAAGAACACACACAAAGACATTCTTTCTCTTAGCCACGTAAAAATACATGATCAAGTTGCAGGTGATAAACAGTCAAGAGTAACAAAATCCGGTCTACTTCACTGCGAGTGAACAAGTTATGCACATAATCCCTTTCCAAGATATTCCTAGCACACTATACAAGAATTTTAAAATGTGTCGCACATGATGGTTCTCCTAATACCTTTAATTAAAACACTACCAGAAGTTATAATGAAAAAGGATTACTTCTTTTTTTAATACACTAAAACCTCAAGCTCCTGTTACTTTACATTCTGGTAAAAAGGAAATGAACAATGAAGCCATATTTGGGGATTTAAGATAATCGTAAGATTTTAAGTTGAAGGGCAGGAAAGAGGCTTCATTTTAAAATTTGCTTTTAACAGGTACAGGCCTTATGTTCCTTCATTATTACAAAGACTCTCATTTAAAATTTCACCCTTTTAAACTCCCAACATTTGTTCTCAAGCTGCATCTTTCCTCTGCCCTAATATAAATGACAAACACGGGCTCCCACTGAATGAAAGGAAGCTAGCTAATAATTGCTTTATTGTCATTTCTGGCTGTCTTGTAACACCCTCTGGATTTTGCTCTGAATGCAAAATTCTTAATATCATCCTCGTTTTCACGGTGCTCAGCACGCTAGCATGTGACTACTTAAAATAAAACAAGGCTATTTACTGTTCGCAAACTCCCCCACTCTCATCTGACAAAGGCATTTTATCCTTTCCTGGATAAAAGCTGGGATGCGGGGGCACAGCAAGATGAAGGTCAATTGACTCCAAGATCCTTGCATGCCCATGTGAAAAGTCGGTAGGTCCACCCACTAAGGGAATTCAGCACCTTTTAGTATTTTATGGGGTTCAGAGCATTGTTCCCCTGATTTCAGTGGCAGCTGTAAGAGCTGTAGTTGCCCAGGCCTCTGTCTCTTCGCCCCAGGAACAGGGACAACCGCAGGTGCTGTCTGCTTGATGCCCTGCTGCCAGGTCCTCCACAAACGAGACGGCAATGGTGGCCATGCAACGAGACAAGTAAGGGGCTTCTCTCTGCTCCTTCATACGATTCCCAACTCATGATTTCAGCAATAAAACGAGACAGGGAGCGCCTTCACAACACAAGCCTGATTCCTAGAGCTGTGTCATCTTCTGCAATCAAAAAATCTTTTGGGCTTTATGATCACATCATTAAAAACTGAATGATAATGATCATATAGAAAGGAGAAGACTTCAGCAAAAATGTGCAAGTGATTATAACTCTCTGACCTCCTCTTAATGCATAGCCTCTCTATGTAATTTCTGGGATTTGCAGGCTGAGAAAAAACACTTGAATTGGTTCATTTGGATTATTATTCTTTTAATGTAAATTTGTTGTTTGGATTTTTTCAATATATATTTTTTTTAATGTAAACCGGAAAGCCAAACTGATATCCCATTATGGAGCAGCATGCTGATGCCGACAGGCACATCATCAATTCCAAAGATCCACTTATCAAAAATCTGGTACCTAAGCAATTGAAGTAAAAGTCAGAGGTAGCAGATTATCTCCTGTGATAACAGGACGATAACATACGTATCTGCTAGTGTGTTTCATAATGTATTTGCTAACAGCAGAGAAAAATCCCAAGCTCAATTCCAGATTCTTGATAAAAGTGCGGCACTTATTACAGATCCATCCCACCCTGCTCCATTCCTCTCGCAGAACACAGCTCTAAAACGTTAACACCTCTGTTGAGCATGAGACAACACAGGTTTTCAGTGCCTTACTGTAACTTTGAACAACTTAGGCAGACGTCTTACAAGAAAAAACAAAAACCATAACCCCTTAAAGAATTTTCAAACCCATTCTCAATGCATGAGCTCTGCTTCCTAATAAAAAAATTTTTGGTTTTGTTTTAATGTGTACAAAACAGCATTCTACTTCACTCTCGGTCTCATAAATGCTTCAGCTGTTTTCAAATGGACGTTTTGGGGTGCAAAAAATGCTGGGGCACACAATGGGTATAAAAATATCTCAATTCAAACAAGCAAAAGATGAAGAACTTATGAGGAGCTGACGAAAAGAATTAAAAATGAGAAGTAATAAACAATGTAAAGTAAAAATACTACCTGCCTCACCCCACAATTATTTATATTACTGGAGTGTTTGAAGACCCAAACTGGCACACAGTTCCCCACCAGGAACCGTGGGACAACAAAGTTCCTGGTGTGAAAGGATTTAATGACTGTTGGCCTTAAAATCATACCATGACAATCCTGCAGTGCAACCTCAGAGAGCTTGAATGTAACTGTGTCGCATGAAGAACTATGTCCCACTTACAAAATCAAAACCTGATTTAACAGATTTGAATAAATTTGGGATCTAACTATAGTATGATGTAAGACAGCATATAAATTAATTGCCGCTGCCAATGTATTTTGCTCAATCACTCTGCCAGGTCATATCGAGCTGGAAAAAGTACGCATATGTGTACAAATCTGAGTGCATTGCACATGCACCTCTTTGAGAAAGCGTACCTATGCAGGATTGATGGCCACAGACAGTATTTCTAATGGCCTTTTTAATTGGCACTATGATGATTAATCGGGGCCTTCACAGAGCGCCAGGAGTGCTCATTACCAAACAGCATGGTGTCCCGGTACACTGTGTGGGTGACCGTTATTACTAAATAGTCACCAGATCATGAGACACAGATAAGATAAATTTTATACAAGTCTACGAACCCCAGAAACTGAAACCTACTACTGAGGTGGGGGAAAATTCCGTTTCCTACTTAATCTATTATTTCAGCAGTGCCCATATGCTCAAAGGAAACAGAAAAGACCTTGAGAAGGGTATTGAAAACAGGCTAGGTGTGTAATAAGGATTAAGTACTCCATGTAGTATTTCTTGACATTGCAAAAATTTACATTTGCTCATGGCTACACACAGGGTATTGCAATTACCCCCCCGGACAAGAGCAGGAGTTAACCAAGCTAGGCCTGGTTACCAGACGTCAGCGATTATTCCTGGGAGAAGAGGAGGTGTCCGCAGGAACGGCCGCCAACACGAATACCTCAGCTACACCTCACTGCTGCTGCCGTTTACCGAGGGAAATGCCCGAGGTGCTGCTTCTCGCCCAAGACCCAACCTCTGGGTCCGCTGAGGCTGGCTAACCCGCCACCGGCAGCC
>NW_009605449.1:6590-7545 GCF_000690535.1 Cariama cristata | reverse complement strand
AGGACACAGGCTCTTTCAGAAGGGCAGGCTCTATGTCAATGTCCAGCTGGAGTCCATGGAACTCTGCTTGCGGATGGATGAGGAGTTGACAAAGAGTTTGCAGGAAGAACTGACAGGAAACAGTTGGGAAAAAGAAATTAAGCCAAGGAGCTGGGAGAGTAAAGAAAACAAGAGAAATAAGAGTACAAAGTGTGCTGATGACAACTTCCTTCTCCAAGGGAGAGAGGAGCCAACGAGAAGAACTGCTATGCTGGACCTTGTTCTCACCAATAAGGAGGGGCTGGTGGGCAATGTGAAGCTCAAGGACAGCCTTGTCTGCCCTGACAATGAAACGGAGGAGTTCAAGATCCTTAGGAGAGCGAGGAGGACGCACAGCAAGCTGACTGCCCTGGGCTTCAGGAGAGCAGACTTTGGCCTCTTCAGGGAGCTGCTTAGCAGAGTACCACGGGATAAAGCACTGGAGGGAAGAGGGACCCAAGAAAGCTGGTTAATATTCAAAGATCGCCTCCTCCAAGCTCAGGACCGATGCATCCCAACCAAGAGGAAGTCAGGCAAAAACGCCAGGAGACTTGTGTGGATGAACAAGGAGCTCCTGGACAAACTCAAACACAGGAAGGAAGCCTAGAGAGGGTGGAAGCAAGGACAGGTAGCCTGGGAGGAATACAAAGAAACTGTCCAAACAGCCAGGGATCAGGTTAGGAAAGATAAAGCCCTGGTAGAATTAAATCTGTAAATTTGTCCACGGACATCAAGGGCAAAGAAAATTTTCTATAGATACATCAGTGAGAAAAGGAAGACTAGGGAAGTTGTGGGCCCTCTCTAGAAGGAAATGGGAGACCTGGTGACCTGGAATATGGAGAAGGCTGAGGCACTCAACGACTTTTTTGCCTCAGTCTTCACTGGCAAATGCTCAAGCCACACCGCCCAAGTCACAGAAGGCAAAGACAGGGACCTT
>NW_009605449.1:0-6511 GCF_000690535.1 Cariama cristata | reverse complement strand
AAAAGTCCATGGGATCGGATGAGATCCATCCACGTTCCGGAGGGAACTGGCAGATGAAGCAGCTAAGCCACTATTCATCATATCCGAGAAGTCGTGGCAGTCCAGCGAAGTTTCTGCTGACTGGAAAAGGGGAAACATAACCCCCATTTTTAAAAAGGGAAAAAAGAAGACCCAGGGAACTACAGGCCAGTGAGTCTCACCTCTGTACCCGGCAAGATCATGGAGCAGATCCTCCTGGAAACTGTGCTAAGGCACATGGAAAATAAGGAGGTGATGGGTGACAGACAACATGGCTTTACTAAGGGCAAATCGTGCCTGACAAATTTGGTGTCTTTCTATGACGAGGTTGCAGTGTTGGTGGATAAGGGAAGAGCACCTGATGTCATCTGCCTGGACTTGTGCAAAGCATTTGACGCTGGACTGCAAGATATCCTTGTCTCTAAATTGGAGAGACGTGGATTTGGAGGATGGACCACTCAGTGGGTAAGGAATTTGCCAGATGGTTGCACTCAAAGAATTGCAGTCAACTGCTCAATGTCTGAATGGAAACCAGTAATGAGGGGTGTCCTTCAAGGGTCCGTACTGGGACCAATGCTATTTAATATCTTCATCAATAACATAGTCAGTGAGATTGAATGTACTCTCAGTAAGTTTGCAGATGACACCAAGCGCAGCAGTGCAGTTGATTCTCTTGAGGGAAGGGATGCCATCCAGAGGGATCTTGACAGGCTTGAGAGGTGGGACCGTGTGAACCTCATGAAGTTCAACAAGACCAAGTGCAAAGTCCTGCACCTGAGTTGAGGAAATCTCAAGCACAAATACAGGCTGGACAGAGAATGGATTGAGGGCAGCCCTGAGGAGGAGGTCTTGGAGGTGCTGGTTCACAAGAAGCTCAACATGAGCTGGCAATGTGTGCTTGCAACCGTGAAAGCCAACTGTGTCATGGGCTGCATCATAAGAAGTGTGACCAGCAGGTTGAGGGAGGGGATTCTCCCCCTCTATTCCGTTCTTGTGAGATACCCCCCTGCAGTACTGCCTTCAGCTCTGGGGACTCCAAGAGAAGAGGGATGTGGACCTGCTGGAGCAAGTGCAGAGGAGGGCCATGAAGATGATCAGAAGGCTGGACCACCTCTCCTATGAAGACAGGCTGAGAGAGTTGGAGTTATTCAGCCTGGAGAAGAGAAGGTGGCCTTCAGTACCTAAAGGGGGCCTACAAAAGAACTGGGGAGGGACTTTTTACAAGGACATGTAGTGATAGGACAAGGGGAAATGGTTTTAAACTGGAAGAGGGAAGATTTAGATTAGAAATTCTTCCCCATGGGGTGGTGAGGCAGTGGAACAGGTTGCCCAGAGAAGCTGTGGATGCCCCATCCCTGGAAGTGTTCAAGGTCAGGTTGGATGAGGCTTTGAGCAACCTGGTGTAGTGGAAGGTGTCCCTGCCCATGGCAGGGGGGTTGGAACTAGATGACCTTTAAGATCCCTTCCAACTAAACCATTCTATGATTCAATGATTTAAAATTTCATGTATGTAGGAGACAAAGAATGGCCAAGTCCGCTTGTAGATGGAGGTGGTAAAATGATGATGCAGGGAAGAGATAAGTATGCATAACCATTTCTCTTCTGTATTTGAATATAAATATGATGATGTGCCAGTATCACCTGCTGATGACATACTGCCTTCTCATCCACTAAGGTGAATAACACTTAACAATGTTTAAAGATAAACACTTTATAGAGAAGGCCTGTACAATTTGTACGTAGTCGAATACCATTGGGTAAGATGTCTTTCTTGCTAGCATTAACATTTAATAAATGTGGAAGATTATAACACTTCAGAGAGCTATTTGATGTAGACAAGCATAGCATGGGTAACTTGTTAAACCGAGTTCAGCCTTAGGCACTGTAATAGAAAGGCCTGATACTGGATTTGATTAAACAAAACAGTAATACAGCAAGTTCCACATGTTTCTATGGAAAACAGATCTTGTTCAATCAGATTATGACTTTAGTTGCTCAAGGTAATTGCATAATAAATATTTGAATGACACTCATCCAACAATATGCTAATTTTAAAAGGACATTAAAATAGTATCAGTAAATCAGGTGTGTGTTAAGTAAATTCAAAGCTAGATAATGGGTGTCTCAGAGAAAAATCACCTTGAATAGTGGTATTTCTAGTGCGTTTGCTGAATTATGTACTAGATTGATGGAAGCATTGAGTTGGGTTTTATTACCTGGAAATAAGTAAAGTAATAGTTGTTAAAAAATTGTTGACTATAAGATTATAAAGATTGTAAGAAGAGTAAATAAGGGTGAGAACTGGTGATCCTGCTTTGTATTATTTCAGCATATTTTATTTAAACACAGATAATTTCTGTATTCCAAGGGAAAAAAGGAATGAAAAAACCCATGCTGAACTTGTTTTGTAAAAAGTCTGGATGTTGCAGCAGACAAAAACTCAGGTGAAACTATCAGTGAGTGATTCCATGCCTAAAACAGCTGAAGATACTTTTCTGGAATGAATAAACACAAGTAGTGAACAGGAGAAGATGGGAAGTGTACATCTTGTAGAATGCTGTGTATAGTGCACGGTTCTGTAGTTGTGTTTTGAAAAAGGAATTAAAGAATAAGGAACAATGGAGCAAATATCCACCAGAATGTGCTGAAGTGTGCAATGTAAAATATGTTGATGTGAGAGGACTTTACCTCCATACATCTAGATCATCAAGGAAAGTAATTCGATTAGAGAGAATGACGGCTTCCTGAGAGGGAAGGGCAGAGTACTTAACCCAACTGAGTTGGACCAAAAGGAAGAACCAATGTCTCGAATCTAAAATCAGACAAATTCAGGTAGTAAGTAAGGGGAATTTTTGTTCTCTTTGAAGGAGGGTGATGAGTTGTTGGGGGAAGCTATCAATGGAAATGATGTTTTTTTCCAATACTCCCTGCCCTACTGTTCTTGGCTTAAGACTGAAAGACTATTTAGAAAATATGCTTTAGTCAGATACAATTTAGACTTTAATACCCCTAATTATTAGACTCCACACAAGGTAAGCAAACTTAATGGTCCGTCATATAAAGGGAGTGAGCTGTATGCAGAAATGTCATTTATCTACATTGATAACATGAAACAGAAAGAACACCTTATGCTATTAACTCTTCTTGTCTGCTCCTACAGTGATGATGGAGGGCACTATATCAATATTTCTAAAATGAGAGGAACTGACTGTAATAGTTTCTTGGGATTCTGACAAAACGTAGTCCTCTTTCATCGTTACCTAATGTTTGAAATTTTCTTGTCTGGAGTCAGGAGCAGACAGGTTACAAGCCAACCTGAGGGACATGCTATGAAAAGTACGTATCTACCTCCAAGCATTGCTGTTAATTCCTTCTGCTTGATTCTAGTTTAATATCTTGCACCTAATAAGTGCTAAAGGTATTTTGGGCAATTTCTTCTTTCTATTCTTCTTGAAGTAAGACATGAGTGCAAAATTTTAATAATAGTGAATGACTCATCCTTTAGCCAGAGTTAACTTAATCAAAGTCTAAATAGTGAGGATGCTGAATAGCGATTGCAGTAACTGCAGAGCTTTCAAAATTGCCTTCCCATTCCCTATTAAAAAAGGAATGAAGGTAATTGCTTTCCTGCTTTGACTAAAATGGGCAAATACTAAACAAGAATTTTGGGCAGATTTGCAGTTATTGTATTTGTTATCTTGAAACGTAAGAAAAAGCAGTTGTAACTTTCCTGAATGATCTCGTTTATTCCTATGCTACCTACAGTTTACTCAATACGATCAATAGTAAATTTTAAATCATCAGAAATTCAAGGTTCAGAGGGTCGATGATAGAATCCCACATGTTTTAAAACCATAAACATAGCTAATCAGCTAATGCAAATTCCTTCATCTTAACAATAATCTTTCTTCTTGCAATCCTACTGTTTTGCAAATACCTTTTCAAAATTGCTTCAAGGATGAAAGTAATTGGTTTTGTAAGCCACAGGAGGTGTATGTTGAGAAATGCACAGGAAATAGTAGGGAGCCCACGTTACCAGTTTAACTGCAGACATTTTGGTGTTGATTTTTTTGCTCGTCTGCTTGGCAAGTTAGGAGTAATTTAGCAAACATATAGAGTAACATTGGTGTCAAATGGTACTACATGCTTGTTCAAGGAGTTCAATATGTCAGCACTTACTAAGGTATGTACTCTTCAGAGTGTCTAAAATGTGTGCTTGTATAGTTAAAATGGTAGAAACCAAAACATGGCACTGAAATTTGGACAGCTGGAAAGCAAATGTCCTAGGTAATGTGAGCAAGGTTTCACATTGGCTAGTATCTTGCTAATTCTACTTTTATCATTTTATTAAATTTCTGTAGGTTTTTGAGGAAGGATTGGAATTATGTGGGTGAGTGATAGAAGATTCATTGTGGCTGAGGTACTAGAGGGAAAGAAGGTATACATCATTGTCTTTCTAAATTGAATCCTAGTTGTATAATCACAGATTCATCAGGAATAAGAAAAGGAGAAGTAGTTTGCAAAGAGCTCTGAACACTGTAATGCTCAGGAAGCAGATTTCTTACTGTTTGGTAACTGGTTTGTATCATAGGCTTTCAAATTTAGAGTGTTTTCCAGGCATTTCTTTTGCATTACAGTCATAAACTGACCCCATCTAAGAATGTGGATTTTTATCTTGGACACAGTTACTCCACAGATATTGAGAGGGTACTACTGATCTTAAGTCTGTTGTCTGTATCACTGCAATATATTACTTACCAGAAAAGTCACGAGACAATGCTTTCATTAATAAATGGCTAATTGGCCTGGAAGGCAATTGGAAACTTGTTTGAGATCAGACAGAAAAAGGTGTACATTCTCAGAGGAAAAAACAGTGGGAGAAGAAATGGCTTTGTGGCTCTTTTGATACATGTGAAGGTATTGCTCCAATAACCCTAAGGAGGTTTGGACTCAAAATATGGTGCAGACTTGCAGGGATGCAAAGAATTGCTAAATAAATTGGATCCCAGTTTTATCTGCTATATCTTGCAAATAATGATTTTACACAGCTCTGCTCCCAACATCCATTTTCAATCTGTGGAATGATTGATTTGTCATTTTTCCAGTCCCAACAAGATTGTTTGTGTTGGAAGCATATTTCCCAGTAGTAAACATAGCTTTAGGCTTATATGAAATGAAGCACCTATCCCTGAAGAAAGTGAAAGAAGAGAACTCCTATCAGTACTGTAAGCTAAAAAGAAAACAACTGGCCCAAATAAAAAGCCTGTCTTACAAATCCCCATAAAACCAGTAAGCATTCTTATTTTAGTACCACTGGAGTGTCCCACCATACCACACCAATGAAGGCAAAATGAGTAAAATGACAGCATGTGCAGTAGATGCCACTTGTAGAAGAAAATCCTGTAGGAATATTGAATGCTTCTTTGAAATACTATTGAGCCAACAGCTGCTTGCAACTGTAGTTATAACTTTGGCTATTGCAGAGCTGTGACCCACCAAAGTGGCCCACTGCTTGCTGACATTTTGGATGCTTCTTCTTTCAGATACCGTGTTTTCTTATAGTAACGTAAAGCATGATGGTGCATTCAGGCTTTGTCTTTTGTTTTAGAATGTTCAGATGGAAAACTCTGTGTTTAATATAGGAAGAATAAAAGATGTCACTTCTTTTTCTGGTATTTCCTCTAATGTCTGGTATGAATATTTTTACTTTCCTTTTTGTGGGTGAAGAGATGTTGTAGTAAGGAGGTGTGGAGTGATTCCTTATACCATTGCTTCTAATTCAACCCAAATACTCTTTGAGAATTTGGAAAAAAAATTAGCTTAAGATTGTTGTCCTCTTGCTGCGAACACATGGTATTGGATATGAAAAGGTCAGCATAATGGGTGAAATGGAAACTCAGTTCTTCCAAAGTCTCCAGGATAAGGAGGTGATCTAGCTGTACTGTGAAGCTGAGTGGTACCAAGCTAGAAGGAGGAGGGAAGCTGCTTGTACCAGAAGAGTGTGGAGGGGAGTCATAGAATCATAGAATCATTATGGTTGGAAGAGACCTCAAAGATCATCAAGTCCAACCGTATACCTGATGCCACCATGCCCACTAAGCCATGTCTTGAAGCACCACATCTAAACATTTTTTGAACACCTCCAGGGATGGTGAGTCCACCCCTTCCCTGGGGAGCCCATTCCAATGGCTAATGACTCTTACAGTGAAGAAGTTCTTTCTAATGTCGAGCCTGAACCTCCCCTGGTGCAACTTGAGGCATTAGGGACTCCTCAACCTCAGCTGTAATGTTTTGTCTTGACTTGTGTCCTACACCTCAAAATCGAAGGTGTTGATGAGTCCCTAGATGCCTCTTCTCTGCAACCTGGCTCCTCTCAGGCAGGTGTTACCTCAGAGATATGTTCTCTTTCTCTCTCTCCAGTGATCAGCTGTTGCCTGAGGTCTCCCAACTGGGTTTATCCACACCTCCTGCTCCTCTCATTTTTTTCTCCTTA